>NC_083589.1:2411479-2566479 GCF_027579695.1 Neoarius graeffei | reverse complement strand
CGGGTTTTTGGGCTTGTGTTTCAGCGTTGTGACTTGTTTATAATTTTCTCCGTACACCGTCTCCCCTTTTACCTGCATACGATCCTATTATTAGTGTAATTATTATTGTTATTATTATTTATTCAATTATTTATTTGGCATGTGGTGCTTTTTGTATTGTCTAGAACATACATAAGATGAGCATATTATAGCAGCAAAATAGAAGCACAATCATTTGAATGCAGCAAAACTTTTGCTGCATTCAAATGATTGTGCTTCTATTTTGCTGCTATAATATGCTCATCTTATGTATGTTCTAGACCAGCGGTTCCCAAAGTGTGGTGCGCGCACCCCCGGGGGTGCGCGATCTGCCACTAGGGGGTGCGCAAGATAAAAAATGTAATGGCGATTTTTAACTCTTCTACGCCGTAACAGTTCTGCAGTAGTTTGTGGTTTCATTCATTCATTTGCGATGCTCAACTGGTTGAAATCGGCGAAACTAAATGCGCCACCACAAATCAGGGATGAAGGAGGAGAAACCCCAACAGATAGGGAGGAATCCACCCACCGTCTGTCTGTCTGTCTCTCGGTCTCTCTCGCTGCAGACTGAGCCGCCAGCGCTGCACTTCACAATCAGATGGATCCTCTTCTTTATCTGTTCCTGATATGCTCCTTAATTGTTGTATCTCTTTAAAATGCATATGTTCATAATTATCATTGCTATTTTTACTGTTATTATATGTTAACTTTTTTGCAAATTAAATTCATTCTCAATTCATTTTCATAACCTTGTAATGACAGGGTTGTGTTGCTAGTGTTTTAAACACGGATGAAAATCATATATTTTCCCCATATCTGGCTGGTAGACTACATGCCTCGATGTGATCTCCCTTTGTAATGAATTTGCGCATTTACCGTGTTGCAAGGTTTTAAAACTGTAACATTTCAATCAAATTCTATCTAATTCAAATACGAGAGCGCATAATATGTTAAATGTGATTCGATGTTCTCATTCGAGCACGACGTGCTGCCTTTGTAAGAAAGCTTTGGTGTTTTTTTTTTTTTTCACCTGCAGGTGTGGCAAACGATGTTTGTTATCATTTTGGCACGATCAAAGATGCTGCCTTTATAAGAAAGCGTGTGTTTTTGAAACTGGGGAACTGGGGGTGTGTCAACCTGGTTGGAGTATAGAAGGGGGTGCGCAGCCAAAAAAGTTTGGGAACTGCTGTTCTAGACAATACAAAAAGCACCACATGCCAAATAAATAATTGAATACATAATAATAACAATAATAATAAATGCTTCCAATGTTATAGTGTTGTTTGTATTTGGTTGCATTCACTGCATGAATATATTTGATTGACAATTTGACTGACAGTGTTTTGGCATATTTAACATTTATCCTCCAAAATAAATCAACTGTTTTGGTTTAAGATTGTGCAAGCCTTCAAATTTTCTCACTGAACATTTCTCCTTCACATTTTTCACCTGTAGGCATGTGACAAGATTTAACATGATATTGCTCAACCTACCTCTGTAAAGTCAGCTAACAACTTATTAAAATGCACCAGAATTCAGCAAATAACATGTATGATAATAAAAAACTTCTGGGGGAGGACCCCCAGACCCCCCACTAATCATTTCCTTCAAACCAATGTACAACAACCTGTACAATCTGTTACATTGGCCAACCAATCTACATTCAAACTGCCATAATGTGTAGGGGGGCACTACAAGACACACATAGGCCTACAACACACAGATAAGGTGTATATCTCTGTGCAATATGATATGGTTATCAAATTAGAGGGTTATTTTCCAAAAAGTATATTGGGGCAGGGCAGCGGGGGCAGGGGCGGGTACGAGGCAGAGCCCCCCCACATAACCAATCCCAATTTAACCCCTGTATATATATATATATATATATATATATATATATATATATATATATATATATATATATATATATAAAACAAATAAAACTAATCTCAGTGCCCCTTGTGAATAGTGTATCTGTGTGGAGTTCTGATGTGTGTAATTTTAGTATGAAGTCATCATTCTGTGGATTTAACTCGACTCTGAACACGGCCCATTCTGTTTAAAATGATGTAAATGTATTTATCTCCATCTTATTCAAGTAGCATAGTGGAGATGTGGGCATGGCTAAATTAGATGATGTACATGTATAAACTCATGATTGATGATGTTTGTGTTCCTGAGAATAGAATCTTTATTGTTAGCGTACAGGTACAGTCACATTTGGGTTGCAGTGAAAAAAAGTCCGAAAATGTCCAGAATTAGAAATAAAAATATGGATGTATATAATGATGAGAGCTGGCACGGTGGTGTAGTGGTTAGCGCTGTCGCCTCACAGCAAGAAGGTCCGGGTTCGAGCCCCGTGGCCGACGAGGGCCTTTCTGTGTGGAGTTTGCATGTTCTCCTGTGTCCGCATGGGTTTCCTCCAGGTGCTCCGGTTTCCCCCACAGTCCAAAGACATGCAGGTTAGGTTAACTGGTGACTCTAAATTGACTGTAGGTGTGAATGTGAGTGTGAATGGTTGTCTGTGTCTATTGCCGCTTTTCCACTACAAACGCGGCTGAGCCGTGCCGTGCCGAGTCGAGCTGAGTCGAGCTGAGCGGGGCTGTTGGAGTTGCATTTCGACTACAACCGCGCTGAACCGTGCTGGCTGGAAGTGGGTGGACACATTGGGTGGAGTTAGCGAAAGTGGGTGGACGTCATGTGATGTCGTTAAGCAGCGCAAACAGTGACATCAGTGACAGTGGCGGAACAAGTCAGAGCCGGGCCGGGGGCGGGGCAAATGACCGGGCCCTTTATTAAAGCTTATCATAACATCATTTTAGGCTACAAAATGTCCGCAACTGCGGTGTTTACCAATTTCAACACTACCGGGTGCAACTATGTTATTTAGTACATCAAGTCCTTCAAACGAACATGTAACTCAGAAACAAAAAACATTAGGATACTGTACATGGCTCATAATAAAACATCAATAGCCTATACTGCGCACATTATTTGAAGGGCATACGAATGAGCGCTCAGAGGTTGCAACGATGACAGGAAGAGTCAGAAATAAAAGGAGGGCGGTGCAAACCTCACTGAATGCACTGTGTTTACCAATTTCAACACTCCGTGGTGCAACTACATTAAGTCCTTCAAACGAACATGTAACTCAGAAACAAAAAAACATTAGGCGACATACTGTACATGGCTCATAATAAAACATCAATAGCCTACTGCGCGCATTATTTGAAGGGCATACGACGAGCCTTGCACTCCGCGAACTCGTCCACGATGCTCTGTATGTCACTGATTCAGTGATCTTTTAAGCGGTAGTCTCACGACCCGGATAGTAAACAATAAACATGGAGGACATGGAGTCGTTAGTGTTGCTGGTCTTGGTGCTGTGGCTTGTTGTCACCGACAACGCGGACAGATACTGGCAAGAGCGTATAGATGAGGCGAGGTGCATAAGGCTTCAGAAATTCTCGTAATTCGTAATTCTTCTCCTTCCGGGTTTACGGTGTTTACAGATCCCAGCGCGCTCGCGGGGCGTGTGTGGGCATGTGAGGACACGCCTCCTCACCAATCAGTGCACAGGGGAGTGTCTGCTCACGCCCCCAGCCTCAGTCGGTACGGTTTGGCTCGCTTCAGCCCCACTCCAAAACGGTGCGAGTTTTAGGGGCTAAGCAGGGCTGAAGCGAGCTGAGTCGTGCTGGTTTTTGGTAGTCGAAACGCGAGCCGTGTCGGGCTGAAGTGAGCTGAAGCGAGCTGAAGTGAGCTGAAAAAGGGTAGTGGAAAAGGGCCATATGTGTCAGCCCTGTGATGACCTGGTGACTTGTCCAGGGTGTACCCCACCTTTCGCCCATAGTCAGCTGGGATAGGCTCCAGCTTGCCTGCAACCCTGTAGAACAGGATAAAGCAGCTAGAGATAATGAGATGAGATAATGATGAGAATGTGGGCTGTAGAACGGTACAGCAGCTTATAGAGGTAGTCAGGGGCAGGTGAAAGGGCAATAGTGCAGTATCAGCTTGTGCGTTATTGATTTATTCCTTGTACATGATTGAGATTTTAAAATCTGGAGATAAATGATATAATCATCCTGAACTGACGGCCAATTTATGAGCTTGGGAATCGCTTGCTGGTGTAGTGTCCAATTCAGACTCCCAGCAGAATCAAACTGCTCTTCATGTGTGTTACAGAATCCATATAGTGAAGCTGCATATTTCCTCCAGTTTCTGTTGAGAACATGCAATGTGAGGAAAAGGACACTATGAGGCCTGCATGCATGTGAAAGGAAGTTGAACAGCACACTCACAAAGTCTTCAGGTCATTAGATGCATTTAATTTCACTGTGAGGCTCTTTGTTGGGATGTTTTGCATTATTCTGGTGGCTACTGTGGAGGACAATTAAAAATGAACTGCAATCTACTAAGAGAAGAGAAACAGCAGAAATCAGGTCCATCTGCATGTGCACATGAAGGGGAGTCAGATTCTGCAGGGAGTCAGAATTCAGCACAACACAGGCACAAAAACAGCAAAAATACTGTAAATCCCTTTCTAATTCACATCACCATTAACATTATTCATTAGATCTGACACGTCACTGTCGGCCCATTTCATCTTTTAGGGCCACATTTTGGTCTTTTTTTCTCTTTCAGCTGAAGACTCTTTTTGGTGACATTCCAAATAATTATAATTAACTTGGCTCCTGAGGGCCACAACAGAAAAGCATTTGCCCATCATCTGGAGGTCACGAGTTCAGATCCTGATGATGTCATAGCCATACGTGGCTGGAAGCCCAAGATCTCCGTGCTCTCAGGGAGGGAGGGGTGGTGTACTCTCTGACCCCTGTCTATTACAGTGATGATAGCCAATCATGGGCACCTGTGAGCTCGTGCTCATGGGTGGAGACCGTTTCCCTCTGAGTGTGTTACTCCGCCCCCTAATGTTACATCAGCAGCCGCATCAAAAAGATGCAGTTGGCTGGTGTCATGTTCCTTGGAGGACACGCATGAGAGTCTTTGCTGTCCCTGATTGGTAGCTGTCATGTGATAGAGGAGACCTGTCTGGGGGGTGGGAACTGACCATGACCCCCCCCAACTACATCATCTGAACACACACACACACATACACACACACTGATTAATATTATGAATAATAAAAATCTATTTTAGTTTGATTATTTATTATAATTTTCCATCCACTAGATGGCAATAAAACACTTCCAAACTGACATTGTGTTTCATGAAATGTATTTTTCTCTGAACTGACCTGCTGAGGGCGCTGTTAGAATGTTGCTCGATGATGATGATGATGATGAGAGGTGAAATGTAGAACATTGATTATCTTGTAACAGTGGCAACTGTAAAGGGGTAAGGTATATTAGGCAGTGGCAGTGCGAGCTATATATGGCACCCTGGGCAAACACACACCCCTCCCCCCATCAATCCCCACCCACTAATTTTTTCTCAAACAAAAAATATATTTTTTAAATATTTGAAATTTTTTTTAAATAATCCACACTTTTTTCTTTCTTTTTTTTGCCACAAAAATTGTGATTGCTAGCTGACTGGGTCAGAGCATCTCCACAATGGCAGGTCTTGTGGGGCGTTCCCAGTATGCAGTGGTGAGTCTCTCCCAAAAGGGGTCCAAAGAAGGAAACTGGTGAACTGGTGAGAGGGTCATGGGCACCCAAGGCTCACTGATGCACGAGGGAAGCGAAGGCTAGACCATCTCGTCCCATCACACAGAAGAGCTCCTGGAACACAGTGGGGGCATGGCCAAGCATCAGTTTGGGAATGGAGGGCGGGGTCAGGGAAGGTGAGTGACAAAGTCAATGCACCTGTTGTCAATTAATGTTGTGTGTGTGTGTGAATGAAGCTGAAAAGCGATAGTCTTAAAAATAAAGTGTGTGTGAACATCATCTCCTGCCTGTCGTGCTCCAGGACTCCACCCACATCAGGGTGACTACTATTGGGGTTTATTTCTGTTTTTCTTGTGGGAAATCAGTAAAATTACAAGAAAAATATCACCTTTTCCCCAACATGTTCAACTGGTAAAAATCAGCTCTAGATGCAGTGATGTGCGTGAACAAGTTCAAAAGAACGCGTTCACTGAACACGCTCATTTTTTCATGAACTTTGAACTGAACGCAACACATGTTTTAATAAAGAACTTGAATGTGAATTTGTTCACATTATGTGTCATGAACGGCAGACATCACTGTAAATGAACGTTGGAATTTGTTTTCCCTTGATAACTCGAGTGGCATTTGTTTTCTCTTTTGAAACGCAACGAGAGAAAGTCTCCCCCTCCTGTATTCTCGCAGCCGGTGCCGCTCAAATCATGTGTCACACCAGACAGAAATGGCTTTGACATTGTGTGCACAATGCATTGCGGGGAACGTAGTGTCCGGCCGAGAATAGTTGAATAACATACTGGCTTCCGCACTACATTACCCATGATGAATTGCAGCAGGGCGGGGTAGGCGTAGCAGGCAACGATGAGAGCGAGGAGGAGAATGGGCTGGAGCAAGAGAAGGAGTGTGTGAGAGACCAATGACGAGAGTGAGCGAAAGCGCTGCAATTTAAAAAAAATGGCTAGTGGAAGTGATGGCATGGAGAGCACAGACACTGATTATGAACATTTAAGACAATTTTACACACTGTCACACCAAGACCCCGACGGCAAAAACCTTACCTTTCTGTGTAAGATATGTCCACCTGCTCAGAAAAAACAAATAAGGACTTCAACAACTTCGTTCTCGAATTTGAAATGACACATCAAGTTGAAGCACCCATCCAGCGTTAGTGCATATATGCACGTCCTCGAGGGTCAAAAGGGAGGAAAGGCAAAGAAGACACCCTCCCCCTGCCAAACCCCCCCCCCCCCCCCCCCAAACGCAAATTACACTGCCAGCTGCCTTCAAGAGGTCCGTGATCTCCCAGGAGCAGGTAGATAAACTGATTATCGACTACATTGTGGAAGATTTACAACCTCTAAGCAAAGTTGAGAAACCCTCGTTCATCAGACTAGTGACAGGTTTG
Organism: Neoarius graeffei; assembly: GCF_027579695.1. Lineage (NCBI taxonomy): Eukaryota > Metazoa > Chordata > Actinopteri > Siluriformes > Ariidae > Neoarius > Neoarius graeffei. Next base: position 2,559,432 of record NC_083589.1, on the reverse strand, counting down.
CAACCAACCAGACATGTGCCTTCAAGAAAGTATGTGTGTGTGTGTGTGTGTGTGTGTGTGTGTGTGTGTGTGTCCTCAGAAGTTGCTTCAACATTTGACTACAGTGATTTGAATAGACTTTAATTCAACTCTAAACTAAGTTCCTTGTCAGAGTTGTGTCAAATTTGAGCTAATATATAAATGCAGTTCTAAGCTATAACTAGGGACATGATGGTTATTATACAGTAGTACAGTAGGTAGTATACATTGTAGGGGGTCATTTTAGTTCATGGATACTGTACGCATGCTGTGTGTGTGTGTGTGTGTGTGTGTGTGTGTGTGTGTGTGTGTCAGTTTTCAGTTTGTACCAGTGTAACCATGTTCCTGTTTTGAACAGACAGACCACGTCCCCAACACTGAATAGAAATGGTCACCAAATACTGTTTGAAAGTTACCTAAAGTTAACCTAGTTACCTAAAGTTGCATTAAGTTGCATTAAGTTATCTTACAGTTACATCTTAAAATCACTCTATCAACCATAAAGATATGCAGTTTCCTTAAAAATAAAGTTTTTTGTCCCTTTGAGCATCTTGTAACAGTTTTGCCTTCATTGCCTTCATTCAAGAGTTTTGCTCATTTCATACACACACACACACACACACACACACATACACACACACACACACACACACACATACATATTATATAATATATATCAAATAATTAATATATATGTATATATTAAACTATATATTATTTACTTCTTTAATTAAATGCTGGTATATTTCATTGCACTAAGTATAGAACTGGTCTACCTTGTCTGTACTGTTGCATGTTTCATCACCTGGTAAGAAACCCACAATTGCAGTGTCATGAGCAAATGTCTACAGTGAACAGTTTCAGAGAACGTATAGTGATTTTCTAGCTCGTGGTCTGAAAAATGTTTTTATTTTCATATCTCACCAAAAAGTAAAATGAACTGAACTTTGAACTAGTTCAGAATTAAAATTGTGAACTTTGAACGTGAACTGTTCACTTTGAGCATGTATGAACTGAACTTGAACTAGTTCAGAAAAGGTGTGAACTGGCACAACACTGTCTAGATGTCACCAGAAGTGTATACACACACACACACACACACACACTACTGTGCAAAAGTCTTGGGCATGTGTAAAGAAATGCTGTAGAACAAAGACATCTTCAAATATACGATTTAGTGAAAGTCTTGCAGAACCAGCCACAGTTCTTCTGGAGGTTTTTACTGTCACACTTGTTTCTTATTTTTGCAGAAAACTCAGCAGCCTTCATTTTTTTTCCTGAAAATTGTCTCTTCTGTAATCTGCTGCTTTCTTTAATGATATTCAAAAGTTTTTTCAGAAGAAGAACAACAACTTAATTGATCACATGTACACTTAAGCACAGTGAACTTCCTCTCTGCATTTCACCCATCTGAAGCAGTGAACACACACAGACACACACACACACGCACGCGCACACTTGAGCAATGAGCCCACACACTCACACCCAGAGCAGTGGGGCAGCTATGCTACAGCGCCCGGGGAGCAGTTGGGGGTCCGGGGCCTCACTCAGGGGCTCTTCAGCCCAAGGCTGCTCCATGTGAACCAAACCTCATGCTTTTGGACTGTGGGGGAAACCGGAGCACCCGGAGGAACCCCACACAGACACGGGGAGAACATGCAAACTCCATACAGAATGACCCCCATCAGCCACTGGATGGCACATATCATGTTTTGGCCAAAACTGAATATGATATGCATAAGATATGATAATTGCTGATAGTTTGCTGGTGGGTGTTTCACTTTTTCAAATTTCGCATTTATCGTATTTTGGAATCAAACTCTTCATATGTACCGTACATGTATCAGATTTCTGTTTCATATTGCGTATATTTTTGTAGGTAATATCCCATTTAACTATTTACTGTGCTATTATACCTATGTTCTGCCTTATTTTAATCAATATTTCATATTCTGTATGAATATTTGAATAAATATTATTTTATAAGGGAATATCTGTAATTTTCTGTATATTGTAGAAATCTGACATTTAGAAATACAGCAGATATATTAAATATGCCTTTATCTTAAAAACTTGAGGTCCAGGAAATTTTTGGAAAGCATTTTTGAAACCAGCTCCCTCAAACTTGGCTATCGAGCTAGTTTTCAATGAAATAGCTGAAACTTTTTTTTTTTTTAATGTGCAGGGCAGTGTTATCAAAATGAGGTTCAAATAAGGGACTGGAGTTAATAAGGTTCGGTTGCATTGGGTTCCTCCGGGTGCTCCAGTTTCCTCCCACAGTTCAAAGCTGTGCAGATCCAGTAAAATACCCAGCCATTGGGGTTGCACAAGCCAGTGTATAATTAGTGCTCCTCCCAAGCCTGGATAAATTGGGGAGGGTTGCATCAGGAAAGGTATCCAGTGTAAAACCTATGCCAAATCAAATATGTGGGATAGATCTGATGTGTAGACGGCTAATGGAGAGCAGTCAGAAGATGAAGAAGAAGAAGAAGAAGAAGAAGAAGAAGAAGAAGAAGAAGAAGTTATAGCATGAGAAGCAGTGAAAGACCTGGGTTTGCATTGCCATGTACTGCTGCACATGACGTAACTGAAAGTTTATCCAGAGTTACAACATAATCAGGAAGCTGCCTGGCGTCACAGTAGATGAACTTCTGTCTTGTGAGAATTAATCAAGAGGAAGTGAATGTGTGGTCACCTCGCCAAATCATTACAAAAATCACCTTTCACCTCTGAAAGTGTTTGATCTGTCACATTTGTCCATTTCACATGAACATGGTGTTTAGTGACTGAATATAAAAACCGTCCCCCAGCAACACACACAAATGCATCAGCACTAGCACTGTGTTCACGCTTCGACAAATTTAATCTGGTGTGTGAGTTTAATCGTGTGATTTCTCAGAACTTTTTAAATAAGACACAAACACAAACTTCTTGTTTGTTAGTGTGCGACACTCAGGCTGGTGAGAGTGAGAGGCAGTGAAACTGTTACTGTAAATGTGATGTTCATCACTTCAGCTCGAGAACTGGAGACGCGAACACACTCGGGTAAGAACCACTCTATCTGGAACAGGAACAGTTGAGTTGATGAGATTCAGCTGGAAAATATTGCATTGTTTTACTGAAGGAAAATAAAACTGTCATTTTATCAACATCAATTTATCAGCTGCAGCTGATTATCAGCAACAGCATCCAAACTTTTTAACTTCAGATTGACTTTTTTCTGCAGTAGATATTAAATATTAACATGTTTTTACATTCTTCATCAAATGCTTCACTTGGGCTACAGTCGCTGTTTATTTTTTAGCTTTGTATTTATTTATAATTTTATTTTGCAAGCATATTTAATTTCTGTTACTGTGTCTGAGTTTGGACGAAGACTTCGTTGCTCAACATATTTGTGAACAGACGAGTGTGTGCTAATGACACTGCACAACCAGGCCATGCAGATGTATCTGAACGGAACACAAGAAGCTGCAATGAACATTGTGCTGTTGGAGTGTGAACTTGTGTGGAGTGTGGAGTGAACTTTTTGCTTGCAGTTTTGGCACAAACTTCACATGTGGGTGGGCTGTCCAGGAATGCATTCCCATTGGGTAACTTGTGTTTGACTGACAGCTATGCTCAGCCATTCCCTACTCGGATTCTGGTGGACTGTTTGACGAGTGACCGATCCATTGACGGTAAACAAGGATCGAGTGGACTTCAGTGGTGACTATGATATTGAATTAATTCAACAAAGTGTAAATTCAATATCATAGTCACCACTGAAGTCCACTCGATCCTTGTTTACCATCAATGGATAGGTCACTCGTCAAACAGTCCGCCAGAATCTGAGTAGGGAATGGCCGCAACAGCCTCCGGGGGAATCGCTGAGCGTAGCTGTCAGTCAAACACAAGTTACCCAATGGGAATGCATTCCTGGACAGCCCACCCACATGTGAAGTTTGTGCCAAAACTGCAAGCAAAAAGTTAGGGAGCGCAAACGAGAAAGCTGGAATCGCAAACAAAATAAATTGCATCAAGCAAAACTGAGAAAGATGCGGAACAAAAATAAAAGGTTTCTGAAGAGTAATAGACTGATATTTTGCACGATTACATGAATAATTTGTTTGCCAGTCTAAAAAAATTGACTTTTTTTTTCTTTTTTTGTATTTTGATTTGTTGTTTTTGTTTGATATTTCAAAAGTATTGTATGAACATTTTGGCACAAAATTGATTCCATAGTGGTGAAGTGACATGTGCTCCACATTGAACTAAAGTTGTGTAGCTCATCTTTGAGGCAGGAACAGGGGCCTTGTGCCATGCAGCTTGATATAGCAGCGCAACAACTAACAATGTCATCAGGGAGATTTTTACAGGACCAACTTTAAGATGTAAAATTGTCCAGGTCAATGTTGATGCTGTAGAAAATGAGAGGATTTTGCAGGCACCTATGAAGAAAAGACCGTGGCGTTGTGTTACTCCCTGAATACAGTGTGTTTATAATCCATCAGCTTTTGTAGCTTTTATTCATCTGTTGGAAACAAGAGAAATGACACAAAGAGATTCTAATCATGGATGGAGCTTTAATGTGACTGCAGTGTTGAGTGATTTTTACCATGTAGTTTATAACACTATTAACATCCAGCACATGGAGATTGTGTAACTCACACACAGCTCAGACACACTTCAGAGTGGACTGCAATAATATACACTTCCTGTGTGTGAGGCTCAGGCATGGTGAGTGTGAGCAGAAGTATGTGTGTGTGTGTGTGGTTAACATGCTGAAAAACACAATGACATTTCTGTTTGAGAACAGTTGACTCAAATGCACTATTTACTGAGCTGATAGTGATGAGGGGATTTAAATGTTCCATTTCAATTCGATTCAGTTTTGTGCATGAAGCAGAGCTCCGTACTTCAGAGAATATGGTAAAGCATCAAGCTGATTTTTGATGGGCTTTGACCATACAACCTTCGTCCATACAAACGTGTTGCACCACAGGGAATCTGAACGGTGTTAGGGTTTTGCTGGGATTCGAACCTGGTTTGTTGGTGTGATAATCCAGCAAACCCCCACTAGGATGACTCAAATGCAGAGGCGTGAGGCAGAAGTAGAAAAAAGTATCAAAAGGTTTATTTACAATATATACACAAAAAATCCAAAAAGTAATAATCCAAAAACACTCAGAAGATATAAGGGAAAAAATAAAAAATCCAAAAGTACAAAACAAAAGCCAAAAAACCAGAAAAGAAAAGGCAAAAATACCAAAGCTCAGAAGATCCAAAAACACAGTAACTACTAGGTCCAAAAGAAAAGCAAAGTGCAAAACAAAGAACATGGTACAGAGGAAACTGGAGATAAGCATAACAGCACAAAGACTCCGTGACAAGAGGACTGAACTCAGGGGGTATAAATACACAAACTAAATTGAACACAGGTGAAGATAATCAGGACTAAACAGGCAATTAACACAAACACAAAACACAGGAACAGTGGCAGCCTCTAGAGGCCAAAATAAACATGACACGAAAAGGAAATAACAGCGGCCTCTAGAGGCCAAAACAGTCCTAGTCCTAACAGGACCCCCCCCCTCTAAGAGCATCTCCTGACGTTCCCAGGGCGATCCGGATGGGCCGAATGGAAGTCCCGACACAGTTCTTTATCTAGGACATCCCGAGCAGGAACCCAGCAGCTCTCCTCAGGACCATAGCCCTCCCAGTCCACCAGATATTGCAACCCGCCGCGGACCCGGCGGGAGTCAAGCAGGCGATGCACAGTGAACACAGTCTGCCCCTGGAAGATGCGGGGGGGTGGGGGGTTCCTAGGGGCAGGGGCATACGTAGACATCAGTACGGGCCGCAACAGGGAAAAATGGAAAGTGGGGTTGATCCTCAGAGTCCGGGGCAACTGGAGCCGGTAGGAGACAGGGTTCACCCTGCGCACCACCTTGAAGGGGCCAATGTAGCGAGGAGCAAGCTTGCGGTTCTCCACCCGCAGCGGAAGGTCCTTAGTGGACAGCCAAACCCGCTGCCCAGGGCGGAAAGCGTGTGCAGGTCTTCTATGGCAGTTGGCCTGAGTCTGGTTGGTTCTAGAGGTCTGTATGAGGGTCTTCCTGACCTTGCTCCAGGTTTTGCAACACCGTCTCACATATTGGTTGACCGAGGGCACCCCCGCGTCCTCCTCCTGGTCCGGGAACAGAGGTGACTGGAACCCGAATTGGCACTGGAATGGTGACAGCTTGGTGGCCGATGACTGCAGGGTGTTGTGGGCGTACTCTGCCCATGGCAGCCAGGTGCTCCACGATGTCGGGTTATCCATAGCCAGGCCTCGCAGGGTGGTTTCCAGGTCCTGGTTGAGCCTCTCCGTCTGACCATTGGACTGTGGGTGAAACCCAGAGGAGAGGCTGGCAGTGGCTCCCATGACCTTGCAGAACCCGTGCCACACTCGGGAGGAGAACTGGGGCCCTCGGTCTGAGACGATGTCCTGTGGAAGACCAAAGACTCGGAAGACATGATTAAACATAAGTTTCGCTGTTTCAAGAGCAGAGGGGAGTTTGCACAGTGGTATGAAGCAGCAGGCTTTGGAGAATCTGTCAACTATGACCAAAATGATCGTGTTACCTTGTGACTCAGGGAGACCCGTGATGAAGTCGACTGCCACGTGGGACCAGGGACGCCGGGGAATGGTCAGAGGATGCAGGAGACCCTGGGGATGCTGTCATGGGTTCTTGGTTCTGGTGCAAACCTCACAGGACAGGACAAATGACCTTACTTCCTTCTCCATGTTAGGCCACCAGAAGCGTCTTTTCAGGAAGTCCAGGGTCCTCTGAGCTCCCGGGTGGGCGGTGAGAGGGGAAGAGTGACCCCACTGGAGAACCTTGGCCCAGGCTTGATGTGGGACATACAAGAGGCCCAGTGGCCCCGTCCCAGGACCGGGGTCCTGGCGTTGGGCTCGTCGGACAGCCTCCTCAATACCCCAGCGGACAGGGGCCACAATCCGGGACACAGGGATAATAGGCCCGACTTCATTCTCCCTGTTAGTGGCAGAGAACAGCCTGGACAGTGCATCAGGTTTGGTGTTCTTGGAGCCGGGGCGGTATGAGAGGGTGAAGTCAAACCGACTGAAAAACAGGGCCCACCTAGCCTGTCGAGGGTTCAGTCTCTTGGCTTGCTGGAGGTACTCCAGGTTCTTGTGGTCAGTCCAAACTAGGAATGGATGTTGCGCTCCCTCCAGCCAGTGCCTCCGCTCCTCAAGGGCCAGTTTGACCGCTAGCAGTTCTCGATCCCCCACATCGTACCAGGACTCCGCAGGACTCAGGCGGTGGGAGAAGTAAGCGCAGGGGTGCAGCTTTCCTTCCGAACGTTGAGAGAGCACCGTGCCAACACCACTGTCCGAGGCGTCCACCTCCACTATGAATGGTTGGGAGGTGTCCGGGAGGACCAGAATGGGTGCCGTGCAGAAGCGGTCCTTGAGGTCTTTGAATGCCTTTTCTGTCTGAGGAGACCAGACATAAGATCCACCTGTCCCTTTGGTAAGGTCCAACATGGGTGCTGCTACAGAACTGAAGTTCCTGATGAACTTGCGGTAGAAGTTAGCGAATCCTAAGAACCGCTGAACCTCCTTAATGGACTTGGGAGTAGGCCAGTCCCAGATGGCCAGGGTCTTGGCAGGGACCATTTGGAGTTAGCCTGTCCGTACAGTAAATCCCAGAAAGGAGTCCTCAGGAACATGAAATTCACATTTCTGGGCCTTGGCGAACAGATTGTTCTGTAGCAGCCTCTGGAGAACCTGGCGGACATGGTGGCGGTGCTCCTGCACGGTCTTGGAAAAGATAAGGATGTCGTCGAGGTAGACAAAAACGTACAGGTTAATCATGTCCCTTAAGATGTCGTTGATTAGGGCCTGAAAAACAGCTGGTGCGTTGGTGAGTCCGAAGGGCATCACCTGGTATTCGTAGTGCCCAGACAGGGTGTTAAAGGCAGTCTTCCACTCGTCTCCCTGTCAGATACGGATGAGGTGGTATGCGTTCCGTAGGTCCAACTTGGTGAAGACGGTGGCGCCTTGGAGCAGGTCGAAAGCAGTGGACATCAGCGGAAGGGGATATCGGTTGCGCACAGTGATCTTGTTCAGGCCCCTGTAGTCAATACATGGTCGGAGCCCCCCATCCTTCTTGCCGACAAAGAAGAAGCCGGCACCAGCAGGTGAGGTGGAGGGTCGAATGAACCCAGAGACCAGGGCATCTTTGAGGTATTCCTCCATGGCCTTGCATTCTGGCTGAGAGAGGGAAAACAGTCTGCCACGAGGAGGGGTAGTCCCAGGGAGCAAGTCGATGGCACAGTCGTAGGCCCGGTGCGGAGGAAGAACGGTGGCCCTGCTCTTGCTGAATACCTCCTTGAGATCCCAGTACTCTGTGGGAACTTGAGATAACTCGGTGAGATCAGGGGGCTCGGCAGGAGACACAGGAGAGCTAGAGAGCAGACAAGAGGCATGGCATGCAGGGCCCCATTCCACAACCTGGCTTGTTACCCAGTCTATGCGAGGGTTGTGGCGAGTAAGCCAAGGAAGGCCTAGAATAACTGGGAACTCAGGTGAAGGAATCAGGTGCAGGGATATCTCTTCTTTGTGACCTTGAGACTGGAGGAAGACTGGAGAAGTAACTTGGGTGACTCTTCCATCACCTAACACTTGGCCATTGAGGGCAGACACAGACAGTGGGACTTCAAGAGGTGCAGTCGGAATATTGATGCTTTGGGCGAAGTGAATATCCATAAAGTTCCCAGCCGCCCCTGAGTCTAACAAAGCTTGACAAGAGTGGACAGACTCACCCCAGGAGATGGAGACTGGGATGTAGATTCCTTGACCAGGGAGTCCGGGAGAGAGGGTAGGCCCCGTCACAACCCTCCCTCGGCTGGACGGGGCGGTCCTTTTCCCAAGAGTTCGGGACATGATGCTCGGAAGTGACCAGGCTTGACACAGTAGATGCAGCACTTGTCCCTCCTTCTGCGCTCCCTCTCAGATGCAGAGAGGCGAGTACGACCCACTTGCATGGGTTCTGGACAGTCACTGAAGGAGGTAGACGGTCTCCAGGTAGAGGTAGGGAGGCTGGGGGGGCTCAAGGCTTGGTGGCGTTCTCTCATCCTGTTGTCCAGACGTATAGCATGTGAGATGAGGGTTTCGAGGTCACTTGGGCATCCAATAGAGGCCAGACCGTCCTTGATGGGGTCAGACAGACCATGGTGGAAGGCTGACACCAGGGCAGTCTCGTTCCATCCACTTACTGCTGCGAGCGTCCGGAACGAGATGGCGTAATCTGCGACGCTTCCTCCTTGCCGGATGGACATGAGCTTTCGGGCTGCGTTGGTACTGATGTCTGCCTGATCGAAGACCCGAAGCATCTCTTCAGAAAACAGCTGGAAATCAAGGCACTCAGGTCCCTGTCTCTGCCAGATAGCAGTAGCCCAGGCTCGTGCCTTACCAGCTAATAAGGTTATCACAAAGGCAATCTTGCGGCGATCCGTAGTGTAGGTGGTAGGCTGAAGCTCAAAGGTGAGTTGACACTGGGTAAGGAACTCTCGGCACTCACTGTGCTTGCCATCATACCTCTGTGGTGCAGGAAGGCTGGGTTCGCGAGGTGAAGAAGGCAGCATGGCAGGAGGCACTGGAGCATGAGCTGGATCAGGATGAGGAGATGCAGGCAGAGATGTCAGCTGTGCCAGGGTTTTCCCAATTTGCTGAAGCAGTTCCTCGTGGCGAGCAAGGGCCTCACGTTGGCTGGTGAGCGTACGTCCATGAGCGCTCCGAAGCGTGTCGGAGCTGCCATAATTCCCTGAAGGTTGGCCAGGTAGACAGTTGAAGCAGCCTCTGCTGAGTCGGTCATGACGGAGTCTTTCTGTTAGGGTTTTGCTGGGATTCGAGCCTGGTTCGTTGGTGTGATAATCCAGCAAACCCCCACTAGGCCACCAGGGGGATGACTCAAATGCAGAAGCGTGAGGCAGAAGTAGAAAAAAGTATCAAAAGGTTTATTTACAATATATACACAAAAAATCCAAAAAGTAATAATCCAAAAACGCTCAGAAGATATAAGGGAAAAAATAAAAAATCCAAAAGTACAAAACAAAAGCCAAAAAACCAGAAAAGAAAAGGCAAAAATACCAAAGCTCAGAAGATCCAAAAACACAGTAACTACTAGGTCCAAAAGAAAAGCAAAGTGCAAAACAAAGAACACGGTACAGAGGAAACTGGAGATAAGCATAACAGCACAAAGACTCCGTGACAAGAGGACTGAACTCGGGGGTATAAATACACAAACTAAATTGAACACAGGTGAAGATAATCAGGACTAAACAGGCAATTAACACAAACACAAAACACAGGAACAGTGGTGGCCTCTAGAGGCCAAAATAAACATGACACGAAAAGGAAATAACAGCGGCCTCTAGAGGCCAAAACAGTCCTAGTCCTAACAAACGGAAGTTCAAGGCAACGTATCTCATAAACACTCGACCACCGGAAAACGAAATCTGTATCTTTATTTCCATCAGATAGATGGGTTTTTATCCAGGACTTACTTTTAATTTGATTTTTAAAAAATAACTTGGGTTGATTTACTCACATATTTACAGAAAATATTAATGACAGTTTCATATAAAACGAGTTAAAACAGTTTTATTCATCCACTCGCTTCTTGGACAGGTGATAGTTTGTGTCATATAAAGGCGAGAGACAGATGTAATCACAGGAAGAGTTTTACTGAAAACATGCTCGCAAACAGATCCAAAACGGAGACAAAGGCCGAGTGGAAAAGCAGGCAGTGGTGGAGTGAGACACAGACAGGATATCAGAGGGAATACAATACTCCCAGTCCAAAAACACAAACAGGGTCAAAACCAGAAAAGTGACACACAGTACAAGGCTTTCACAAAGTCTGTGTCTTACTGAGAGTCCTTATATAAATGTCTGTGCTGTGAGTGAGCTCTGATCAGGAACAGGTGCATGGGGATTAGTCCGAATGGTGCTGTGTGTGTTGTAGCTCCTATTATTCTATTCAGGTTGAGTTTGTGCCCTTGAAAATATTTTGCTCATAAACTCATCAGGAGCTCCATTTTAGGCGCTGACTAAATATCTATATGATTTGTATGTCTGCAAATGGCTTTTACTGTGTCCAGTGGCTCAGGGGCCACTGTTGGGCCCTTGAGCACGGCCCTTAACCCTCTCTGCTCCAGGGGGCACTGTATCAAGGCTGACCCTGTGCTCTGACCCCAACTTCCGAACAAGCTGGAATATGTGAAGAAAAGGATTCAAAGAAATCCCCAACCGCAATAAATCCATGCATGTTGAGTGAAGCTGCTCAGCTGAGAGCTGGAGAACTCACAGACTGGGGAACTCACAGACTGGGGAACTCACAGACTGCAGAACTCACAGACTGGGGTCCTCACAGATTGGGGAACTCACAGACTGCAGAACTCACAGACTGGAGACCTCACAGACTGCAGAACTCACAGACTGGGGACCTCACAGACTGCAGAACTCACAGACTGAGGAACTCACAGACTGGAGAACTCACAGACTGGGGAACTCACAGACTGGGGACACACAGACTGCAGAACGCACAGACTGGGGAACTCACAGACTGGGGAACTTACAGACTGGGGAACTCACAGACTGGGGACACACAACACTCTTTTCTCTTCAAAGTGTCTTCAGAAAATTTTACGTCTTCATACACCATCAATTATATTTTGATATTCAAATGATCATGATGATTAAATGAATATGCAAATTAGTCTGTGACATCATCAAATGACATCTATCAGGTTTTTGTGCTTGCTTTAGCTACGTTGCTCTGGAGTGTCCAACACTGTAGAACAGTAATGTGCAGTCCGTATCGTTCCTGTCACTGACACGTTGCATTTTCTGCCATGATGCAACTGAACACTGCTGACTTTGTTGTGAGATCACATGACCCCACAGGAAGTTCATTTCATTTCTGTGAAGTGACAGAAAACTGGAGCTTTGTTGTATCTACAGAAACCCACAAACTCTTTCTCCATGAAGCACGATGTGAAGACTCTGAGACACTTTGCTTTCACAATGCACAAACATGAAGTGTGTTCAGACCATCTCTAAAACCCTGAAGAGCTGAGAGGAATAAACATCATCTCTAAATACAGAGAGGTTCTCAGACGTCCTGTTTCTCTGAGGGTTCCTCTGACTTTCACTTCTCTAATCTTCATCTCTCTGTGTTTCATGAATATTAAAGTCACCCTGAATAAATGAGCTGAGAGGAAAAACTATTGTCACATGTGTGAAGCTCAGTGGAGAAAAACAGCAGCAAACTGAAAAGAGAGTCAATAAAAGAATAAATAATGAAACTGAGCCCTGAACAAAACTCAGATCTGATGATAAATTACATCAGGAACGTTTGGGAACATTGAGACGAAACATGATTCATTTCAGACTCAATCTGTACTTTATCAACTGATCCACATTACTCTGATTTCACATTCACACACTGATCCGTGTGTGTGTGTGTGTGTGTGTGTGTGTGTGTGTGTGTGTGTGTGTGTTCTCCAGGTGGTCTTTCCTGAACAGAGAGATGAAATCAGCAGAGAAACTCATCCTCTTTTGTTTTCTGTTTGAAGGTTTGTGTAGAATTGATATTTAATGTGTGACCTGATAATGTAAGTGTGTTAAACTCAGGCAGGAACTCAATCAGTTTGGTGTGATTCTGTAACACAACTGCAGTTTGGAGGAAATATTTCTACACACTTTAGATTAATGGTGTGTGTGTGTGTGTGTGTGTGTGTGTGTGTGTGTGTGTGTGTGTGTGTGTGTGTGTGTGTGTTTGCAGCTGTTTTGTGTCAAGATTTCTCCATCACTCTACCAGAGAGTGTAGAAGCTGTGAGAGGACTCTGTGTTCTCATCCCCTGCAGTTTTGAGATTAATGAAGTCTATGATGCAGACCTCCAGGGAGATCCTACAGGAATCTGGTTTAAAGATGGCATTGATCTTAACAATAACAAAGTCTTTAACTCAAAAGTAACTAAAGGGAACAAGATTGAAGGGAAACTAATAGGAGACCTCCGCATGAAGAACTGCACCACCGTCTTCTACAACATCACACAGAGAGACAGCGGAGAATATTACTTTAGAATAGAAGCTTCAGGAGCCCTGAAATACACTTTCACTTCTCCATCAGTATCTCTAAGAGTGGGAGGTGAGAGCTGCAGCAGTGTGTGTGTACAGTGTAACTGTAATTACACTAATGATGCACTGGAACACATTTAAAACTCATCTCTAATGTGATACTGTGTGTTTATCTCAGACTCTCCAATCAATCCCTCAATAACACTGTATAAGGAGGATCAGGGGGAGGTGGAGGACCAAAATGAGGTGGTGGAGGGAACTTCAGTGAGTCTCATTTGCTCTGTTCCAGCTCCATGCCCCTTTAACCTCCCCACTTTTAGCTGGAACTTCCTGCCTGAGGAGAGAAGACAGGAGCAGAACCACAACACCAGCTTCAGCTCCTCTCAGCTGACCTTCAGCGCTACTCACCTGCATCATGGACTCAATTTCACCTGCACTGCCACCTACCAGCTCCAGAACAACAATAAATCAGCACACAGCTCTCTTACTCTACATGTTCTGTGTAAGTGCTGATTAATCGCTTCACATTCACTCCACTTTTAATCATTTTTTTTTCACAACTTTATTCATCACACACTTGTGAAATTTCCTCTCTGCATTTAACCCATCTGAAGCAGTGAACACACACATGAGCAATGAGCACACACACAGACCCAGAGCAGTGGGCAGCCATGCTAACAGCGCCCGGGGAACAGTTGGGAGTTAGGTGCCTCGCTCAAGGGCACCTCAGCCCAAGGCTGTCCCATATTAACCTAACTGCATGTCTTTGGACTGTGGGGGAAACCGGAGCACCCGGAGGAAACCCACGCAGACACAGGGAGAACATGCAAACTCCGCACAGAAAGGCCCTCGCCGGCCACTGGGTTCGAACCCAGAACCTTCTTGCTGTGAGACGACTGTGCTAACCACTACACCACCGTGCCGCCCATTTATGGAGTCTCTTAAATCCTGTTCTTGCTCCTTTAGATGGTCCTAGAAACACATCAGTATCAGCATCTCCATCTGCTTCAGTACTTTTGGGCAGTTCAGTGTCTCTGCATTGCAGCAGTGATGGAAACCCAGCAGTGCAGATCTACACCTGGAACAGAGAGAACAGAGAGCAGATAGGAACCGGGAACCATCTCACCATCAACACCACTGATTCTACACACAGGGGTTTATACTACTGTAGAGCTCAAAACCAGCACGGAGATCAAAACTCATTTGTGTTCCTCAGGCCCGGGCCTTACCAATTTGACACCCTAGGCAAGATTTTAGGTGGCGCCCCCTCCCCAACACCAGTTAAAGCCACTGATAGTGTATCTATACTAACAAGAAATGGAATAGCTTTGTCTTAAAACATTCTTTTATTTCAACAAAAAAATTGCACGTTCAAAATACTTAATTAAAGGCATTAAATAAAGAAATTGCACATTCAAAATATTTAATACTGAATTAAAGAAACAAATACTAAATATAAACTGAATATATAAATGGCTTACATAAAGTATTACATTTACAGTACTCCCAAAATAAAAAATGTAAACAAGTGTTGTAATTCGTAAATGCAATATAAATAAGGCATTGAACAAAATAAGATATTAAAGAAACCAGTGTGCATGAAAAATACAAGGATATAAATAAAAATAAAAAAATATAAAATTGTGATATTAAAAAGACCTCTAGTGGTGTTTTTTGGTACTGCCTTCAACTTCATCTATTAAACTAAATGGAGAACAGGGGGAAAAAAACTGTTGATATGTAACTATATGTGTATATGTTGATATTGAATATAGTACAAAGGAAATACTAGTTTACTATATGTTGATATGTTGTGCTGCTTTCCTATTTTTTTTTTCTCAGCACTTTGATGTCTGTCCTGTCTCTGTCCACGTATGGGAGAGTGAAAAACGTAATTTCAGCTCCTTTGTATGACTGGTGCATGTGAGGAAATTGACAATAAAAGTTGAACTTGAACAACACCAGCGCGTCCTCAATCTCACATAACCTGCTACAGCTTTACCCTCCTAGTCTTTCTTGCAGCAAAGTCATCTACAACATCATCATATGATAACTGATTTGAGTGTTTATTATATTTTTCTCCAGGAAGCTCTTCACAACATGGTTGCTTGAATGAGCTGCTAAACTGTAATTTTAATGAGAACACAGATCAACAAAGCAACTTTGTTTTATTAAAAAAAAAAAAACGTGCCAGGCACCATTGGAATATCTCGCTGCGAAACGTGTTCGGTGCATAAAAGACCTTTACTTCAGCCCAGACTGCTCAACGACACCGACAGACTGCTCCAAGTGCAGCCATATTCAAAACAAGCAACAGATCTATGTCAGTTATCTACGTTATGCAAAAACACTCTTTAGCCAACAACACTTAGGCTATTACATGGCCAAAACAGAGAATAGCCGCAGATGCGCACTTGCGCGCCCGAAGACACACTATAGACAGGGCAAACCACTGTTGAGCGCTTATTGTTTCATGATTAACAACCACCACCCCACCCCACCCCGCTTTTTTTGACAAATCGCACCCTGACTACATGCTTTGCTGTACAATTAAATTAGGCTAAGATATTATAATGCTGACTCGTTTTCAGAATAGTGGAAGTCATAATTTTTCTCCCCCCGTTTCTGCGCCCCTGGATGGACGCAGCGCCCTTAGCATTTGCCTAGATTGCCTATGCCACGGGCCGGCTCTGGTGTTCCTGGATGTTCAGTGTGAGTTCAGTGTTGGAACTTTGCTAATGCTACACCACATGGCTCATATTAACATGGACTCAGTAAATTCTATTAAACTCAAATCATCCTGTCGTGTTCACCAGCAGTTCACCATTAGGCCATGTTCCTACAGACAGTCCATCACTTAAATAATAAACAACATTTATGAATTAATGTTTGACTTGTGTTAGAAATATACATCGAACTCAGTATTGTAATGATAAAATAGTGAACTTCAAGTGTGATAAAATCTCCTCCATCCCACACTCACATGATAATTTCAGTTTATTATCTCATGGCTTCGTTAAGTTGTTGGAAGAGAAACTGTTGGAGCACAAAATAAAATAAAAAAAGGGGATGGAAATCCCATCATTAAATTAACCCGGTGATTAATGTGATAATTATAAGTAAAAACATTCCTGCAGTAATATATTATCAATATTAAAGGACTAAATGTAAAATATTTAATCCACTGCACTTCTGAAACAAAACTGGAAATAGGAGGAGTCAAAGGTTAAAGGTCAACTGCCTTTCAGATTTTTTCCCTGACATTGAATTATTTTTGTTCAGTGGACCAAAAGCTACTGAATTTGAATCACAAACTTCCAGTTTTATTACATTTTTTAAAAAATAGAGCAATTAATGACTTTAGAGCCACGTGGCCCCAAATTCTCCGCTATTTTTTCCTGCTTCACCATTACCAAATTCAAGATACTATGTCATGCATCATGTGGTGGACTTTCCCCGTTCACGCAAGGCATTGTGGGACACAAATTTGAAACAGGAGAGAAAAATGGAGGACGTGAGTGTGCAAATGAAATGTGAAAGAGCAACTACAGTAACGGAAAGTGAGAAGAAAAGACGTTCTGTTATATACGAAACACAGGACCAAACTAATAAATATCGGCGCTCAGCGAGCACCTCGGTGTGATCAGCTGTTCGTTTAGCGACAGAATGATGGAACTGTCAGTGCACGCTCAAAGGGAAACCTGTAGATGGCAGTAATGCAACACTGTGGATGCCAGCTGCTGTAAAACCCAAAAGAAGAAGAAGAAGGTAAACCTGCGCATGTGCACACGGACTTCCTCTGTCTGCTTGACTGCGCCAAGCGAGCGATTTCATGCACATTATTTGCTTTAATCCCCACAAATTAAATCACTTCCCAGCCACAGAATGGCCTGATATTTTGTGAGATATTACAGAAATAAACAGATATCACAATGACCACATTTCAGACGGAACTAAATTTCACAGATTTTATGAAATCTAAAGGCCGTCTAGCTTTAAACTCATGTATTAACTTTATTACTTCATATCAGACAATAATATTTCATGAATGATCTGAATCTGATATTTTATTAACTTTATTATCTGACTCCAGTATTAGCCAGCTGTATTATCTGAATCTAAACAATAACCTTTGAGTTAAAAAAAGAGGAAAAGGAACAGCTCTCTCGCTACTTCCGGGAAAAAGGAATGTCTCACTCTCCAGCTAATTCCAGATTAAGGGAAAATTTGTGAAATCCAACACACTACAAGAAATGAAAACTTAAAAGTGCTCTCACCCTGCAGAAGATTCAAACTCAGAAATGCACATCAGCAGCACAGAAGACTCTTTAAACTGGACTGTGGACTTTCATATGGATTCATGGAGTGAAATCGGAATAAGAATGAGGACTGAATAAGACATTAAACCATGCAAATATATGAAACTGATCTTTTAATGATGTCATAAAAGTCAAAGTCTCTCTCTCTCTCTCTCTCTCAGATGCTCCTCAGATCTCTCCCTTCTCCGGCTGTAACAGCACTCAGGATCTGATCATGTGTTTCTGTGAAGTTCATGGAAATCCGTCTCCTAAACTGGAGTGGCGTCTTTCCGGTCAAACTGTCTCTCCATCTGAGGCCACGCCCATTCGAGAGGAGTCTGTGGGTGCCATGGGTTTAAGAAGCTTTATTACCATCCGTCAATCATATATAGACACACCCACTCTGCAGTGTGTTGGCTCCAACAACCTGGGCATTGACACCAACCTGTTTAATCTTATCATTTCAGGTAGGCAGCAAAAAAATATTAAATCTTTCTCTTTTTTCACAGTTTAAACTCACTTTTGTTTGATTTCCCAGAATGTAGACCCACTGCAGGATCTTATCTGGTTCCTGCTGTCTCTGTGCTTCTCCTTCTGTGTGTTGGTGTTATTGGATTTCTCATCTACAAGTTAAAGCAGTAAGAAACACATTAATAATTAGTAAAATACTTTATTTTAATAAAAACTGAACTAAAATAAAGATAAAAGTCACTTCAGAATAGTCAGTAAACAGCAATAAATTCATTTCTTATCATTGAAGAATAAAATATTTTATCACCTTAACACAGAATTCAGTTTGGAACAGAATATAAATATGTTTTTATTAAATAAATTTTTCTAGATTGTCCAGGAAAGTAAAGGTGAGTCCAAAACATTATTATTATTATTATTATTATTATTATTACTATTATTATTATTATTGATGGTGATGTTCGTTATGTGAAGATTCTACAGAGAGGAGATACTTACGCTTCTCTCCAGCTCTCTGCTGTACAGAACTCTGAATATGAAACTCTGGCGAACAACAGAGGTGACGTCACATGACTCATTAACAAAAATTATTAACTTTATTCACTTTATACATCATTTATTACTTCAGGTTTTTAAACATGACCTTTATAAAGAGCTGATGGATGTGTGATTTTCCTTGGTGTGTTGCAGAGAGGAGAGGAACGAAGAGCAGTTGAAAACTGTCATTTATCAGCGATTATAAACAGTTATTGTTATTGATTAAAGAATGACTCATACTATTTTCTGTATATTTAACATTGTGGAATGTTGGTGAAACAAGTTAGTTCCTGTTCTTACTTTTTTTTAGCAGCTAAAAAGAGTCACTCTTTCAACCAGCCTCTCTTTTTCCTTCCTGTTGAAGATAATAAGACTAAAAAAAAAAGTTCATCATGTTACTGAGAAACTGCAAAGCGCAAGCGAGCTAATAATGTTTAGCGAATGTTAGCTTTAGTTGAATCACTTGGTTGATATTTAAATAGTTGATATCGCACCATATCTGGATATTTACATAAAATCAGGAGTGTAATGTTGAAAACAAATATTTTCACCAAATAACTGGATTTCCCTGAACACCCCACTTCTTGTGGAAATGATTTCAGCATAAATGTGCTTGTATCCAGCATGATAATTGAGGTTGGATTTTCTTATTGCAATTTTTACCATTATCGTCATTGATTTTATCATTATTGATATGTTTGTTATTAACATTGCTTTGAATATTTTGTACAGTATGAACCACAGTCCTCTCAATAAAGCTATTTTGAAAGGAAATGAATAGGCCATTGATATTTTTATATATGTTTGTGGGGGGAAACCCATCAGAAGTCACTGTGACTGAATTCTAGAAAACAACCAACAAAAAGGTTTGGACCAAAATCATGTTTTTCTGCCAGTAATATACGTTGATATCTCTAATTTAAGAAAACATAAATATATTGTATCAAAATGACATTGTAATGTTTTACTGAGGTTATTTTATAACCAGACCCTGATGTTTGCCTGCAAAGAATCACATCAGCTGCTTGTAAAAGGACCGTTTAACCAATGCAGTAATAAAAATAGATTGAGACTGAGTCATGAATATTAATTGGGAGGTTGTTCCATAGGTGGGTGACTTTGCAGGTAAATGTTCCGCCCCCTGCTGGAGCCTTCATTATTCTACAGTAGGTACTAATAAAAAGCATGCACCTTTAGATCGACGTAGGCATGGTGGATCATAAAAGACCAATAATTCACCTTTAGGTACTGTGGTGTAGACCATAGCTCTTACAGGTCAATAGTATCATTGTACTCAATACACAATTTTATTGGGAACCAATGAAGCATGGATAAGATAGGGGTGATATGGTCATATCTTCTGATTCTAGTAAGGGTCACAAAAAGCAGGCGTGTAATGAGAGGATGCAAGTGCAGTTGGATGGCTTTTAATAAAAGTTTAAAATTGCAGACAAATCCAAAACAGGAGGAAGAAACATGGTCAATAAACAGGCATGAGTCGAGCGATTCGCAAAGAGGCATAAACAATCCAATACTCAGTGTTGGTAAACAGGAACAGATGAAACAGAGAAAAAGCAGACATAAACAAACCAACTTGGTAATGAGGAGTGAAAACCAAAACAATACTTCACAGTGAACTCAAATGAAAAGAGTCCTTAAATACTGTGGAGTAATGATGAGCAGCTGTGCCTCGCCAGTACTCAGGTGACAGAGAGCAGTGAGGAGCATGATGGGGACTGTAGTCCAGGGTGTGTTGTGCCATCAACAAATGTGCAGGGGACAGAGAACAGGCAGGGGATGTGACAGTAAGGACTCTTGGCTGCAGCATTCTGGATTATCTGCAGCTTATTAAAGCTTTGACTGGAACATCCAGACAGTAAGGCATTACAGTAATCCAACCTAGAGGAAACAAAAGCATCAACTCGTTTTTCTGCACTGTGCAGTGACATTTCACACCCTAGTGATATTTCTAAAATTGAAATAAAGGCTGTTCTAGTAATATCACACCACCCTGCATCAGTTTTGCTGACTAAAAGGTGAATGGTGTTTTACACTCATTTTTGGTGCTGATTTCAGGAAAAATGTCAGTTTGTTTCTCGCACGTCACATTTAGTGACAAAATGTGTTCTCTATGTGAGTGATTTAAAGGCATTTTTAGTGAGCGAGGTGACAGTCACAATAAAGAGAGATCTATGAGAAAGTCTTAACCTGTCATAGTTTAGCCAAGCCTTGTGCATATAAGGGTAGGGTTAGGGTTAGGGTTAACCCGAACCCTGATTATAATCATCTACTGAAGCTCAAGACCTGCAGAGAGACTGTTCCAGTGCAACCCACTCACGCAAGGACAAGAAGAGGAAATTCACCCCGTAATTGTTTAATGTCACTGATGTGAAGATCAGGGTGCCGTAATATTTAATGAAAAAAATGAAGACTTTGTTTCCAAAATGCTATATATCCAATTCCATTGTTTTGAGCAAAATGACTTTTTCTGATTACGGGAAGTAATCAAAGGAAAACCATTGTATCCTGTTTTAAAATTTATTGACTAACTCCTTAATGGTAATCAGTTTCAAAAATGAAATCCAGAAATAATTAACAGCTTTTAAATGAACCCAGTAATTATTTTTTTTGTCAAGTCACTACATATCCATGCCACTGCATTTTCCCCCAAAATGCTACATATCCCTTTCTATTTAAAGTGCATTTAACTGTGTTCTTTCATGACAGCTTATTTATTTTATGGATTATTTAATTTTTTTAGATTATTTTATAGAAATTATTCATAATTCAGCGTGAAATTGTCCAGTAAATGCGAGAAGTGTTGAAGCGATTTTCTACTTCATGGGCGCAGCCATGTTAGAAGACTTCACACCAATGGCGGCCTCTGATTGTCCAAATGGATATGTCTGCTTTTGAGAAAAATCGGTGATGGCACTTGCTGCGTTTGGAATGAAAGTCCGTAATGCAGTGTGTAAACCAATGGCACATATCATGTTTTGGCCAAAACTGAATATGATATGAGTAAGATATGATAATTGCTGATGGTTTGCTGGTGGGGGTTTCACTTTTTCAAATTTGGCGTTTATCGCATTTTGGAATCAAACTCTTCATATGTACCGTACATGTATCAGATTTCTGTTTCATATTGCGTATATTTTTGTAGGTAATATCCCATTTAACTATTTACTGTGCTATTATACCGATGTTCTGCTTTATTTTAATCAATATTTCATATTCTGTATGAATATTTGAATAAATATTATTTTATAAGGGAATATCTGTAATTTTCTGTATATTGTAGAAATCTGACATTTAGAAATACAGCTATGTGGCAGCGGGGGCGTGGTCAAGCACCGGTCTGTGACAGGAGGGCGGAGTCATGGAAGGTAAGTGGCAGAATGGCTACACCTGAGAGCAATTAACCTGTGTTTGTGTCTTCCCAGTGACCGCGCCCTATATAAGGAGGGAGAGCAGAGAGCAGAGGAGATCCCTGAACGAGACACCTGTCGTGTGTGTGTCTGGTCGCATTATGGTTATGCTGAAAAGTGAACCAATAAATGCTCATTTTGAATCTGATCTCTGTCCTGCCGTCCTCTGTGCTCCACCCACCAGTACTGAACCATTACAGTGGTGCCGAAACCCGGGTTTTGGAGCACAGCAGCCTCACAGCCCCATGGAGTCCTCCCCGTTTGCTGAACTGGTCCACGCCAGGGGCGATTCTAGCATCTGATCTTTGGGGGTGCTTAGCCCCCAGAGCTGACAGAGGCACCTGGCTTGAACGACAGTGTTTCCACGTTTATTCCGCATTTAGACTAGACTTAACTAGACAAAAAGACTAGACTAGACAAGACTAGACTTATGCAATGTTTTAACAGAAGCTGACCCAATAAACTATGATATCTACACATTTACAACCACTGACACAAATATTTACATTATATTTTAAATTAACAAGACCTACTATTGCATTTGTAATGTTGGAGCTATTCATTTTGAACAGTGGTAATTGTTAATTAATGCGTTATTGTGTATTGTGTAATAATAGTGTGTATTATTATGATTTTACATTAGTTTACATTAGTTTATATTTTTTGTTGATAAGCATGATAAGAATGATAAGCAAACGTAAACGCTATGTTACATTAAATAAAATTGACTAACACACAGTGGTCTAGCACTGTAGCACTTGTACAGCTCTGCACAAAAGTATCTCGATATGGATGATAAATGTCGTTTTTATCATTCTGTTCATAGATCAGGGAACATCAATATTGCATTATGCATATTATTGTGTTGTGTTTAACAATTGTAATTCCAGTCCGTACCTTCACATCTCGCTATGCCAGTAATACTCAGGTGCTACTTCGAGTTCCTCATCAGCGTGGAATCCAGTTAAAAAAAACACCATGTCGTAGCAAGCACTCGCGCGGACAGGCAACCCAGTCAGAGGGGACGCAAGGAGGAGAGGGATTTTACTGCTCATAGAACTATCACGTAACAGGTGAATTCAAGAACACACACACGCCCGCGCACACATTCATTGCGCAGTGCGCAAAGGGCACTTATTTCTGAAAATTACGTCCAAAAACAGTGTTTTTGAGGGTGCTGAGCTAGGGGGTGCTGACCCCGTTTTTGGGGGTGCTTGAGCACCCCCAAAAATAGGCTAAACACGCCCCTGGTCCACGCCCTCGCCATGGCCCAGCAAAGCCAGCACCAGGTGCTACTCACCCTCCGAAAGGAGCAAGAAGAGTGGTTCGAGGCCCTGGTGTTGGCCCAACAAGAAGATCGACAGGCGTTCCGGCACCTCCTCACGTTGGCGGGGTCCACCAGCGCTCCTACCGCGGGCCCGTCTCCCCTCACTGTCACCAAGATGGGCACACAGGATGACCCCGAGGCGTTCCTCACGTTATTTGAACAGGTCGCCGAAGCCTCGGGGTGGCCGGCGGAGCAGCGCGTGGCAGGTCTTCTCCCCCTGCTAACGGGAGAGGCACAGCTGGCCGCGCTACAGCTCCCCGCTGACCGCCGGCTGGCCTATGCGGACCTCCGCCGGGCCGTCCTCCAGCGCGTGGGGCGCACCCCGGAACAACAGCGCCAGCACTTCCGCGTGCAGGGGTTGGAGGAAGTCGGCCAGCCGTTCGCGTTCGGCCAGCAGCTCCGGGACGCCTGCTGGCGGTGGCTGAGGGCCAACGATCACGACACCGAGGGAATCGTCGACCAGGTGGTACTGGAACAGTTCATCGCCCAATTACCAGCAGGAACCGCGGAGTGGGTCCAGTGCGACCGCCCGGCGTCGCTGGATCAGGCAGTCGAGCTGGCGGAGGATCATCTGGCGGCTGTCCCGGTGGCAGGACAGCAGATGGCATCATCTCTTCTCTCCTCTTCTCTCTCTCTCTCTCCCCCTCCTCCTGTGTCCCGCCCTCGCCCCATTCCCCCACCGCGGAGGCGGGGGCCGGCACCACCCTAGCCGGCCCGCCGCCCCCGCGGTGCCCTCCCGTTTCTCCCTTCTGTGTCTGTCTCTCCCCCACCTCAGGTGAGTGAGCCCCAGATCACTGGTGCAGAGGGAAAGCCCGGGCCGGTTTGCTGGCGCTGCGGGGAGCCGGGCCACCTTCAACAGCAGTGCACAGCAATGGAAGTGGGCGCGGTGGTTTGGATCCCCGACGCACCAGAGGCCGCCCTCGATCGGGCTGGAGCGTATCGCATACCGGTGAGTATCCAAGGGGCTACATATCAGGCATTGGTGGATTCTGGTTGTAATCAGACCTCAATTCGCCAAAGCCTGGTTCAAAACGAGGCATTGGGGGGAGCACAAGGGGTGAAGGTGTTGTGTGTGCACGGGGATGTTCACCGCTACCCTTTGGTGTCGGTCCACATTATTTTCAGAGGGGAAAAATTTATAGTGAAGGCGGCGGTTAATCCTCGCCTTACCCACTCTTTGATTTTGGGGACTGATTGGCCGGGATTTCGGGGTTTAATGACGCGCCTAGTAGAGAGTGGGTCCTGCCATTTGACAGGGGGAGGTCCCGGTGTCGCTTTGGTGGGAGCAGCTGTCACAGAGCCGTCTACGTCATCTCCGTGTCAGAGTGAGGAGCTGCCGGCTCCTCCTCTCTCTCTTGGGGAATTCCTCGCGGATTTCCCATTAGAGCAGTCGCGAGACGAGACTCTGCGGCTTGCGTTTGACCAAGTGAGAGTAATCGATGGTCAAACGCTCCAGCCGAACGCCACCCCGTCCTTCCCCTACTTCGCGATTATGAAGGATAGATTATACCGAGTGACGCAGGACATTCAAACTAAGGAGCGAGTCACACAGCTTTTAATTCCGAAGAGCCGCCGGGAATTGGTATTCCAGGCGGCTCACTTTAATCCCATGGCTGGACACTTAGGGCAGGATAAAACACTAGCCCGAATAATGGCCCGATTCTATTGGCCGGGGATTCGCGGCGATGTCCGTAGGTGGTGTACGGCATGCCGCGAATGCCAGTTAGTAAACCCAGCGGCCATTCCAAAAGCGCCTTTGCGCCCTCTACCATTAATCGAGACCCCGTTTGAGAGAATTGGGATGGATCTCGTCGGGCCATTAGATCGGTCAGCACGAGGGTACCGCTTTATATTAGTTCTGATGGACTATGCAACGCGATACCCGGAAGCAGTGCCTCTGCGCAATATCTCAGCACGCAGTATTGCAGAGGCACTCTTCCGCGTCATCTCCCGAGTTGGAATCCCGAAAGAGATTCTGACTGATCAAGGCACTACGTTTATGTCACAAACACTGCGCAAACTGTATGGGTTACTGGGGATTAAGCCGATCCGCACCAGCGTGTATCACCCACAAACGGACGGTTTAGTGGAACGGTTCAACCGCACCCTCAAAAATATTATTAAGAAATTCGTAAGTGAGGACGCACGTAATTGGGATAAGTGGCTCGAACCCTTGCTGTTCTCGGTGCAAGAGGTCCCCCAAGCCTCCACGGGGTTCTCCCCGTTCGAATTATTATATGGGCGTAAGCCGCGCGGCATTCTGGACGTGCTGCGGGAAAATTGGGAGGAGGGACCTTCACAAAGTAAGAACAAAATTCAGTACGTTATGGACCTGCGCGCAAAACTCCACACGCTCACCCACCTAACTCAGGAGAATTTGCGGCAGGCCCAGGAACGGCAAGCCCGCCTGTACAACAAGGGTACGCGCCTTAGAGAGTTCACACCGGGAGATAAGGTTCTCGTACTGTTGCCCACGTTGAGCTCCAAATTGATCGCCAAGTGGCAAGGACCCTTTGAGGTCACACGGCGAGTCGGGGATGTCGACTATGAGGTGAGGCGAACGGACAGGGGTGGGGCGCTACAGATTTACCACCTCAACCTACTTAAACTCTGGAACGAGGAGGTCCCCGTGGCATTGGTGTCGGTGGTTCTGGAGAGGGCGGAGCTGGGGCCGGAGGTTCAAAAAGGGACATTGGCATCACGTACCTCTCCGGTCCCCTGTGGAGACCACCTCTCCCCGACCCAACTCACGGAGGTTGCCCAGTTGCAGACCGAGTTTTCGGATGTGTTCTCGCCCCTGCCCAGTCGCACTAACCTCATAGAGCACCACATAGAGATGCCCCCGGGGGTGGTAGTGCATAGCCGCCCTTACAGGCTACCCGAACACAAAAAAAAGGTGGTTTGGGAAGAACTTCAGACCATGCTCGAAATGGGCATCGTCGAGGAGTCCCACAGTGACTGGAGCAGCCTGGTGGTCTTGGTACCCAAGGCCGACGGGTCGGTCCGGTTCTGTGTGGACTATAGAAAAGTCAACGCGGTGTCTAAATTCGATGCATACCCAATGCCTCGTATTGATGAGTTGCTCGATCGACTCGGCACTGCTCGCTTTTATTCGACGCTGGATTTGACGAAGGGATATTGGCAGATCCCCTTGACTCCACTATCCCGAGAAAAAACGGCCTTTTCCACACCGTTTGGTTTACACCAATTCGTCACCCTTCCGTTTGGGCTGTTTGGGGCGCCCGCTACGTTTCAGCGGCTGATGGACAGAGTCCTCCACCCTCACGCCATGTACGCGGTCGCATATTTAGATGATATCATCATCTATAGTAATGACTGGCAGCGGCACCTCGAACATCTGAGGGCCATCCTTAGGTCGCTGAGGCGAGCGGGGCTCACAGCCAACCCAAAGAAGTGTGCGATTGGGCGGGTGGAAGTACGGTATCTGGGCTTCCACTTGGGCAACGGGCAGGTGCGTCCCCAAATTAATAAGACTGCAGCAATTGCGGCCTGCCCGAGGCCCAAGACCAAAAAGGGGGTGAGACAGTTCCTGGGGCTGGCTGGCTATTATCGTAGGTTTATACCTAAGTATTCGGACGTCACCAGCCCGCTGACTGATCTCACTAAAAAGGGGGCACCAGACCTGGTCCAGTGGACGGAGCAGTGCTAGCGGGCTTTCTCAGAGGTAAAGGCTGCACTGTGTGGGGGGCCACTTCTACACTCCCCTGACTTTTCTCTCCCTTTTATGTTGCAGACCGATGCGTCGGACAGAGGGCTGGGGGCAGTTTTGTCCCAGGAGGTGGAGGGGGAGGACCGCCCTGTCCTGTATATCAGCAGGAAGCTGTCGGTGCGTGAGGGGCGCTACAGCACCATAAAGAAAGAGTGTTTGGCCATCAAGTGGGCAGTTCTCGCCCTCCGGTACTACCTGCTGGGGCGCCCTTTCACCCTCTGTTCGGACCACGCGCCCCTCCAGTGGCTCCACCGCATGAAAGATGCCAACGCGCGGATCACCCGTTGGTATCTGGCGCTCCAACCCTTTAATTTCAAGGTGGTCCACAGGCCGGGGGCGCAGATGGTCGTGGCGGACTTCCTCTCCCATCAAGGGGGGGGGGGGGGGGGGGGGGAGTCGGCTGCAGGCCGGACGGCCGTCCAGCCTAAGTTGGGCGGTGGGGGTATGTGGCAGCGGGGGCGTGGTCAAGCACCGGTCTGTGACAGGAGGGTGGAGTCAGGGAAGGTAAGTGGCAGAATTGCTACACCTGAGAGCAATTAACCTGTGTTTGTGTCTTCCCAGTGACCGCGCCCTATATAAGGAGGGAGAGCAGAGAGCAGAGGAGATCCCTGAATGAGACACCTGTCATGTGTGTGTCTGGTCGCGTTATGGTTATGCTGAAAAGTGAACCAATAAATGCTCATTTTGAATCTGATCTCTGTCCTGCCGTCCTCTGTGCTCCACCCACCAGTACTGAACCGTTACAAGCAGATATATTAAATATGCCTTTATCTTAAAAACTTGAGGTCCAGGAAATTTTTGGAAAGCATTTTTGAAACCAGCTCCCTCAAACTTGGCTATCGAGCTAGTTTTAAATGAAATAGCAGAAACATTTTTTTTTATGTGCAGGGCGGTGTTATCAAAATGAGGTTCAAATAAGGGACTGGAGTTAATAAGGTTTGGTTGCAGTGGGTTCCTCCGGGTGCTCCAGTTTCCTCCCACAGTTCAAAGCTGTGCAGATCCAGTAAAATACCCAGCCATTGGGGTTGCACAAGCCAGTGTATAATTAGTGCAAGTCCCAAGCCTGGATAAATTGGGGAGGATTGCGTCAGGAAGGGTATCCAGTGTAAAACCTACACCAAATCAAATATGTGGAATAGATCTGATGTGGAGAAGGCTAATGAAGAGCAGTCAGAAGATGAAGAAGAAGAAGGGAGAAGAAGAAGAAGAAGTTACAGCATGAGAAGCAGTGAAAGACCTGGGCTTGCATTGCCATGTACTGCTGCACATGATGTAACTGAAAGTTTATCCAGAGTTACGACATAATCAGGAAGCTGCCTGGCGTCACAGTAGATGAACTTCTGTCTTGTGAGAATTAGGCCATGTACACACGTAGCCGGGTATTTTTAAAACCGAACATCCCCCCCCCCCCCCCCCTCCGTTTATAAAAATGTTTTATCCACACCACCTCGTCTTCGAAAAAAATCCCTTCCACACATAACCGAACATCTGCGTTTTCAATCACATTCATAAGCATTCCAAACCTGTAGATGGCATTATTTCCCCAAATCCTACCCCCTAATCACATCAGAATAGCCCTCTGTTGGCGTCACTTCCGCCAAAACATAAAACATGGCGCCAAGCTCGTTCGTCTGGACAGACTCGGATTCAGAATTGCTTCTAAACACAATTTTGGAGTATAAACTTCAAAAGACGCAAGAAAACGTTGATTGGGAATCTTGTCAGTAGTTGGGCTTCTAAAATTAAACATGTAAATAGCACCTGCACAATAATTAACGCTTTCAAGGCACTACTCCGATCCATTACTCTTTGTCCATGCTTAATCTGGCTTCTGCAGTAAACAAAGGTCGCACGTTTGACGTCAGGGCAGATTTGTTGTAATTTTTTTGGCGCAGATTGTGACGTTCTAAAACGCAAAACTCCGGTTATCTCTGTCTACACAAAAAGGCATACACAAAGTTTTCAAAAATCTTCACTTTCCCCGGAGTTTTTTTAAATATTCGTTTTTGATGTGTTTTCATGTGGATGACAGGCCAAAACGTAGAAAAATATCTTCGATTTAGCAGATACCCGGCTATGTGTGGACAGGGTCTTAATCAAGAGGAAGTGAATGTGTGGTCACCTCGCCCAATCATTACAAAAATCACCTTTCACCTCTGAAAGTGTTTGATCTGTCACATTTGTCCATTTCACATGAACATGGTGTTTAGTGACTGAATATTAAAACTGTCCCCCAGCGACACACACAAATGCATCAGCACTAGCACTGTGTTCACGCTTCGACAAATTTAATCTGGTGTGTGAGTTTAATCGTGTGATTTCTCAGAACTTTTTAAATAAGACACAAACACAAACTTCCTGTTTGTTAGTGTGCGACACTCAGGCTGGTGAGAGTGAGAGGCAGTGAAACTGTTACTGTAAATGTGATGTTCATCACTTCAGCTCGAGAACTGGAGACGCGAACACACTCGGGTAAGAACCACTCTATCTGGAACAGGAACAGTTGAGTTGATGAGATTCAGCTGGAAAATATTGCATTATTTTACTGAAGGAAAATAAAACTGTCATTTTATCAACATCAATTTATCAGCTGCAGCAACAGCATCCAAACTTTTTAACTTCAGATTGACTTTTTTCTGCAGTAGATATTAAATATGAACATGTTTTTACATTCTTCATCAAATGCTTCACTTGCAATACAGTCGCTGGTTTTTTTTTAGCTTTTTATTTATTTATATTTTTATTTTGCAAGCATATTTCATTTCTGTTGCTGTGTCTGAGTTTGGACGGAGACTTCGTTGCTCAACATATTTGCGAACAGATGAGTGTGTGCTAATGACACTGCACAACCAGGCCATGCAGATTTATCTGAATGGAACAGAAGAAGCTGCAATGAACATTGTGCTGTTGGAGTGTAACAGACAGGAAGTCCAACATTTTAATATGAACACCCTGACTTCTGTGGTGAAGTGACATGTGCTCCACATTGAACTAAAGTTCTGTAGCTCATCTTTGAGGCAGGAACAGGGGCCTTGTGCCATGCAGCTCGATATAGCAGCGCGACAACTAACAATGTCATCAGAGAGATTTTTACAGGACCAACTTTAAGATGTAAAAGCGTCCAGGTCAATGTTGATGCTGTAGAAAATGAGAGGATTTTGCAGGCAGCTGTGAAGAAAAGACTGTGGCGTTGTGTTACTCCCTGAATACAGTGTGTTTATAATCCGTCAGCTTTTGTAGCTTTTATTCATCTGTTGGAAACAAGAGAAATGATCCAAAGAGTTTCTAATCATGGACGGAGCTTTAATGTCACTGGAGTTTTGAGTGATTTTTACCATGTAGTTTATAACACTATTAACATCCAGCACATGGAGATTGTGTAACTCACACACAGCTCAGACACACTTCAGAGTGGACTGCAATCATATACACTTCCTGTGTGTGAGGCTCAGGCATGGTGAGTGTGAGCAGAAGTGTGTGTGTGTGTGTGTGTGTGTGTGTGTGTGCGTGTGGTTAACATGCTGAAAAACGCAATGACATTTCTGTTTGAGGACAGTCGACTCAAATACACTATTTACTGAGCTGATAGTGATGAGGGGATTTAAATGTTCCATTTCAATTCAGTTCAGTTTGAGTTTTGTGCGTGAAGCGGAGCTCCGTACTTCAGAGAATATGGAAAAGCATCGACCTGATTTTTGATGGGCTTTGACCATACGACCTCCGTCCATACAAACGTGTTGCACCACAGGGAACCCGAACGGAAGTTCAAGGCAACGTATCTCATAAACACTTGACCATCAGAAAACAAAATCTGTATCTTTATTTCCATCAGATAGATGGGTTTTTATCCAGGACTTACTTTTAATTTGATTTTTAAAAAATAACTTGGGATGATTTACTCACATATTTACAGAAAATATTAATGACGGTTTCATATAAAACGAGTTAAAACAGTTTTATTCGTCCACTCGCTTGTTGGACAGGTGACAGTTTGTGTCATATAAAGGCGAGAGACAGATGTAATCGCAGGAAGAGTTTTACTGAAAACATGCTCGCAAACAGATCCAAAACGGAGACAAAGGCCGAGTGGAAAAGCAGGCAGTGGTGGAGTGAGACACAGACAGGATATCAGAGGGATACAATACTCCCAGTCCAAAAACACAAACAGGATCAAAACCAGAAAAGTGACACACAGTACAAGGCTTTCACAAAGTCTGTGTGTTACTGAGAATCCTTATATAAATGTCTGTGCTGTGAGTGAGCCCTGATCAGGAACAGGTGCATGGGGATTAGTCCGAATGGTGCTGTGTGTGTTGTAGCTCCTATTGTTCTATTCAGGTTGAGTTTGTGCCCTTGTAAATATTTTGCTCATAAACTCATCAGGAGCTCCACTTTTAGGCACTGACTAAATATCTATATGATTTGTATGTCTGCAAATGGCTTTTACTGTGTGCAGTGGCTCAGGGGCCACTGTTGGGCCCTTGAGCGCACCCCTTAACCCTCTCTGCTCCAGGGGGCGCTGTATCATGGCTGACCCTGCGCTCTGACCCAAACTTCCTAACAAGCTGGAATATGTGAAGAAAAGGATTCAAAGAAATCCCCAACCGCAATAAATCCATGCATGTTGAGTGAAGCTGCTCAGCTGAGAGCTGGAGAACTCACAGACTGCAGAACTCACAGACTGGGGAACTCACAGACTGGGGAACTCACAGACTGCGGAACGCACAGACTGGGGAACTCACAGACTGCAGAACTCACAGACTGCGGAACTCACAGACTGGGGAACACACAGACTGGGGAACTCACAGACTGGAGAACTCACAGACTGGGGAACTCACAGACTGGGGAACTCACAGACTGCAGAACTCACAGACTGGGGAACTCACAGACTGGGGACACACAGACTGCAGAACTCACAGACTGGAGAACTCACAGACTGGGGAACTCACAGACTGGAGAACTCACAAACTGGAGAACTCACAGACTGCGGAACTCACAGACTGGGGAACTCACAGACTGCAGAACTCACAGACTGGGGAACTCACAGACTGGGGAACGCACAGACTGGGGAACTCACAGACTGGAGAACTCACAGACTGGGGAACTCACAGACTGCAGAACTCACAGACTGGGGAACTCACAGACTGCAGAACTCACAGACTGGGGAACTCACAGACTGGGGACACACAGACTGCAGAACTCACAGACTGGAGAACTCACAGACTGGGGAACTCACAGACTGGAGAACTCACAAACTGGAGAACTCACAGACTGCGGAACTCACAGACTGCAGAACTCACAGACTGGGGAACTCACAGACTGGGGAACGCACAGACTGGGGAACTCACAGACTGGAGAACTCACAGACTGGGGAACTCACAGACTGGGGAACGCACAGACTGGGGAACTCACAGACTGGAGAACTCACAGACTGGGGAACTCACAGACTGGGGAACTCACAGACTGCAGAACTCACAGACTGGGGAACTCACAGACTGGGGAACGCACAGACTGGGGAACTCACAGACTGGAGAACTCACAGACTGGGGAACTCACAGACTGGGGACACACAAAACTCTTTTCTCTTTGAAGTGTCTTCAGAAAATTTTACTTCTTCATACACCCTCAATTATATTTTGATATTCAAATGATCATGATGATTAAATGAATATGCAAATTCGTCTGTGACATCATCAAATGACATCTATCAGGTTTTTGTGCTTGCTTTAGCTACGTTGCTCTGGAGTGTCCAACACTGTAGAACAGTAATGTACAGTCCGTATCGTTCCTGTCACTGACACGTTGCATTTTCTGCCATGATGCAACTGAACACTGCTGACTTTGTTGTGAGATCACATGACCCCACAGGAAGTTCATTTCATTTCTGTGAAGTGACAGAAAACTGGAGCTTTGTTGTATCTACAGAAACCCACAAACTCTTTCTCCATGAAGCACGATGTGAAGACTCTGAGACACTTTGCTTTCACAATGCACAAACATGAAGTGTGTTCAGACCATCTCTAAAACCCTGAAGAGCTGAGAGGAATAAACATCATCTCTAAATACAGAGAGGTTCTCAGATGTCCTGTTTCTCTGTGGGTTCCTCTGACTTTCACTTCTCTAATCTTCATCTCTCTGCGTCTCATGAATATTAAAGTCACCCTGAATAAATGAGCTGAGAGGAAAAACTATTTTCACATGTCTGAAGCTCAGTGGAGAAAAACAGCAGCAAACTGAAAAGAGAGTCAATAAAAGAATAAATAATGAAACTGAGCCCTGAACAAAACTCAGATCTGATGATAAATTACATCAGGAACGTTTGGGAACATTGAGACGAAACATGATTCATTTCAGACTCAATCTGTACTTCATCAACTGATCCACATTACTCTGATTTCAAATTCACACACTGATCCGTGTGTGTGTGTGTGTGTGTGTGTGTGTGTGTGTGTGTGTGTGTGTGTGTGTGTGTTCTCCAGGTGATCTTTCCTGAACAGAGAGATGACATCAGCAGAGAAACTCATCCTCTTTTGTTTTCTGTTTGAAGGTTTGTGTAGAATTGATATTTAATGTGTGACCTGATAATGTAAGTGTGTTAAACTCAGGCAGGAACTCAATCAGTTTGGTGTGATTCTGTAACACAACTGCAGTTTGGAGGAAATATTTCTACACACTGTAGATTAATGGTGTGTGTGTGTGTGTGTGTGTGTGTGTGTGTGTGTGTGTGTGTGTGTGTGTGTGTGTGTGTGTGTGTGTGTGTGTTTGCAGCTGTTTTGTGTCAAGATTTCTCCATCACTCTACCAGAGAGTGTAGAAGCTGTGAGAGGACTCTGTGTTCTCATCCCCTGCAGTTTTGAGATTAATGGAGACTATGATGCAGACCTCCAGGGAGATCCTACAGGAATCTGGTTAAAATATGGCATTGATCTTAACAATAACAAAGTCTTGAACTCAAAAGTAACTAAAGGGAACAAGATTGAAGGGAAACTAATAGGAGACCTCCTCATGAAGAACTGCACCACCATCTTCTACAACATCACACAGAGGGACAGAGGAGAATATCACTTTAGAATAGAAGCTTCAGGACGACTGAAATACACTTTCTATTCTCCATCAGTATCTCTAAGAGTGGGAGGTGAGAGCTGCAGCAGTGTGTGTGTGTGTGTGTGTGTGTGTGTGTGTGTGTGTGTACAGTGTAACTGTAATTACACTAATGATGCACTGGAACACATTTAAAACTCATCTCTAATGTGATACTGTGTGTTTATCTCAGACTCTCCAATCAATCCCTCAATAACACTGTATAAGAAGGATCAGGGGGAGGTGGAGGACCAAAATGAGGTGGTGGAGGGAACTTCAGTGAGTCTCATTTGCTCTGCTCCAGCTCCATGCCCCTTTAACCTCCCCACTTTTAGCTGGAACTTCCTGCCTGAGGAGAGAAGACAGGAGCAGAACCACAACACCAGCTTCAGCTCCTCTCAGCTGACCTTCAGCGCTACTCACCTGCATCATGGACTCAATTTCACCTGCACTGCCACCTACCAGCTCCAGAACAACAATAAATCAGCACACAGCTCTCTTACTCTACATGTTCTGTGTAAGTGCTGATTAATCACTTCACATTCCTGCACTTTTAATCATTTTTTTTCACAACTTTATTCATCACACACTTGTGAAATTTCCTCTCTGCATTTAACCCATCTGAAGCAGTGAACACACACATGAGCAATGAGCACACACACAGACCCAGAGCAGTGGGCAGCCATGCTAACAGCGCCTGGGGAACAGTTGAGAGTTAGGTGCCTCGCTCAAGAGCACCTCAGCCCAAGGCCGTCCCATATTAACCTAACCTGCATGTCTTTGGACTGTGGGGGAAACCGGAGCACCCGGAGGAAACCCACACAGACACAGGGAGAACATGCAAACTCCACACAGAAAGGCCCTCGCCGGCCACGGGGCTCGAACCCAGAACCTTCTTGCTGTGAGGCGACCGTACTAACCACTACACCACCGTGCCGCCCATTTATGGAGTCTCTTAAATCCTGTTCTTCCTCCTTTAGATGGTCCTAGAAACACATCAGTATCAGCGTCTCCATCTGCTTCAATACTTTTGGGCAGTTCGGTGTGTCTGCATTGCAGCAGTGATGGAAACCCAGCAGTGCTGAACTACACCTGGTACAGAGAGAACAGAGAGCAGATAGGACCCGGGAACCATCCAGACCCAGCGGCAGAAGCAGCCTAGTAGCTGGGCATTGCACTGGCTGGGGGTGGGCACGCATCGGCGAACCCAATTTTACTAGGGGGGTCCGGGGGCATGCTCCCCCGTAAGAAATTTTTGAAAAAAACACTCTAAAATGGTGTATTTTGAGCTCTTCAGACACCCTGTTCCGCTGCTATATATTGTCCGTCACTGAGTGCATTTGCAGGGAATATTCCATTTCATACGGAATATTGGCAGTATTCCGTTTGCGCACAAGTCATGTTGTAAACTCGTTCCGAATACCCAACACTGAATGTGCAAACGGATGATTGTGATCAATGTTGACAGCAAATTAAGATTGATATTTACAATTAAGAGTGCGCAACAGAAGATTACATCACACTCATACCCCCGTGCCACACTCATCCTCCCTGCACAAAGCCTAACTGCAGTCACTGAATCCCTTCTAAGTGAAACCATGCGCATTAAAAGTTTTATGTCTCAAATCTAGTTTTGTGAAGCATGACAACATTAATCTTTAATACAGATGTGTTTTGTAGGTTAACTGAAACGTCAAAACCAGTTTCTTACCTCCAGTGCTTAGTTTGCAAATCAAACGCCAAGTGCATGACAGCGCAGGGCTGACGAGATGGGCGCAGGCCAAAACGTTAAGAAAACAGTGTGTCATGTATAACTATTTTGTAGCCCATACAGTAGGCTTACTATAATCAACAACTCAAGTATAACTATTATGTAGTGATTAAAAATTCAAGCTCACCCTCAGTAAAGCGGTAGGCGACGATGTGCAACTGCGTGGAATCTTCACAAGACAGCGTCACTCCACTCCTCCCTGAACTTTTTTGTTAAGTCCTTCTCAAATGCCAATTTGATCAAATTGGCCTTGCATGTGTGCAGCATGCTTTGTCTGTGGTCGGTGAAAACGTTCTTCAGAGTGGAAAAGGAGTTCTCGCAGACAGCAGTGCTTGCGCCAAAAGTCAGAGCATGTTTCCATTTCCGTTTAACCCGGATCATTATGAAATAACCAATCAGATGATTACAAATAGTTTTAACACATTTTAAATTAAGGACTTTTTCTTTAATATTATGCCCTTTAAAAAAAAAAAAGAAAAGCATTTAATTGTAGTAGCCTGCAATTTATTTATTTTAAATATTGTATTAAGCTGTTGGCCCTAGCCTATGACAGGGCGGGCGGGCCCACACTAGGGCGGGCCCACATGCCTAAATGGGCGGGCCCGGCCCCCAAAGGCCCGCCCATCGCACCGGGCCCGGAACCATCTCACCTTCAACACCACTGATTCTACATACAGGGGTTTATACTACTGTCGAGCTCAAAACCAGCATAGAGATCACAACTCATCTGTGTTCCTGGATGTTCAGTGTGAGTT
Source organism: Neoarius graeffei (assembly GCF_027579695.1). Lineage (NCBI taxonomy): Eukaryota > Metazoa > Chordata > Actinopteri > Siluriformes > Ariidae > Neoarius > Neoarius graeffei. The sequence continues at coordinate 2,522,889 of NC_083589.1, read as the reverse complement.
CAGTGTTGGAACTTTTCTAATGCTACACCACATGGCTCATATTAACATGGACTCAGTAAATTCTGTTAAACTCAAATCATCCTGTCGTGTTCACCAGCAGTTCACCATTAGGCCATGTTCCTACAGACAGTCCATCACTTAAATAATAAACAACATTTATGAATTAATGTTTGACTTGTGTTAGAAATATACATCGAACTCAGTATTGTAATGATAAAATAGTGAACTTCAAGTGTGATAAAATCTCCTCCATCCCACACTCACATGATAATTTCAGTTTATTATCTCATGGCTTCATTAAGTTGTTGGAAGAGAAACTGTTGGAGCGCAAAATAAAATAAAAAAAGGGGATGGAAGCCCCATCATTAAATTAACCCGGTGATTAATGTGATAACTATAAGTAGAAACATTCCTGCAGTAATATATTATCAATATTAAAGGACTAAATGTAAAATATTTAATCCACTGCACTTCTGAAACAAAACTGGAAATAGGAGGAGTCAAAGGTTAAAGGTCAACTGCCTTTCAGATTTTTAAAGTGTAGGTCATAAAAAGGATTTTCCCTGACATTGAATTATTTTTGTTCAGTGGACCAAAAGCTACTGAATTCGAATCACAAATTTCCAGTTTTATTACGTTTTTAAAAAAATAGAACAATTAATGAGTTTAGAGCCATGTGGCCTGAAATTCTCCGCTATTTTTTTCCTGCTTCACCATGACCCAATTCAAGATACTATGTCATGCAACACGTGGTGGACTTTCCCCGTTCACGCAAGGCATTGTGGGATACAAATTTGAAACAGGAGAGAAAAATGGAGGACGTGAGTGTGCGAATGAAACATGAAAGAGCAACTACAGTAACGGAAAGTGAGAAGAAAAGACGTTATGTTATATACGGAGGAAAGGAAACACAGGACCAAACTAATAAATATCGGCGCTCAGCGAGCACCTCAGTGTGATCAGCTGTTCATTTAGCGACAGAATGATGGAACTGTCAGTGCACGCTCAAAGGGAAACCTGTAGATGGCAGTAATGCAACACTGTGGATGCCAGCTGCCGTAAAACCCAAAAGAAGAAGAAGAAGGTAAACCTGCGCATGTGCACACGGACTTCCTCTGTCTGCTTGACTGCGCCAAGCGAGCGATTTCATGCACATTATTTGCTTTAATCCCCTCAAATTAAATAACTTCCCAGCCACAGAATGGCCTGATATTTTGTGAGATATTACAGAAATAAACAGATATCACAATCACCACATTTCAGATGGAACTAAATTTCACAGATTTTATGAAATCAAAAGGCCGTCTAGCTTTAAACTCATGTATTAACTTTATTACTTCATATCAGACAATAATATTTAATGAATGATCTGAATCTGATATTTTATTAATTTATTATCTGACTCCAGTATTAGCCAGCTGTATTATCTGAATCTAAACAATAACCTTTGAGTTAAAAAAAAGAGGAAAAGGAACAGCTCTCTCTCCAGCTACTTCTGGGAAAAAGGAATGTCTCACTCTCCAGCTACTTCCGGGAAAAAGGAATGTCTCACTCTCCAGCTACTTCCAGGAAAAAGGAATGTCTCACTCTCCAGCTACTTCCAGGAAAAAGGAATGTCTCACTCTCCAGCTACTTCTGGGAAAAAGGAATGTCTCACTCTCCAGCTACTTCTGGGAAAAAGGAATGTCTCACTCTCCAGCTACTTCTGGGAAAAAGGAATGTCTCAGTCTCCAGCTACTTCCAGGCATCACTGGCCAGAAAAGCCCAACAGCATCTATACTTCCTCCTCAAACTGAAGAGAGCAAGAGCCCCGGCCCCCATCATGCACACTTTCTACAGAGGCACCATCGAGAACATCCTGACCAGCTGCATCACTGTGTGGTACGGTGCCTACAGGGCTTAATTTGAGCCGGAACATGACGGAACAAGATCCGGAACCTCTGTCGTCGGATCTGGCAGCTATTTTCATTTCATTCAGTGTTCCGGCAGCTATTTAAATGGATCAGATCACCTCCATGACCATCACAAAGGGAAAAAATTCAAACAATAAATTAAATAAATAAGTAAATAAAAATTTGTTTAGTGTTCGGTTTTGATTTTGATATCTGTTGTTGATTTCTCTCCTATGACATCCACAAAATCTATGCGAAAGGGGAAGGGGGGGGCATGGGGTGTATACTTCCGCTCAATAGAACACCGGGTTTTTTGTAGCCGTTAGCTTGCGCTGTGGGAAAAATGGCAAAAAAACAAGAAAGGTAGGCGGATCGCTGCCCTGAAAAAAAAAAAAAAACGTTACATGTCAACTCGTTATTACTTAAGAAAAGAATTAACCGTGTTACTAGAAAAAGAAAAAATGGTTCACGTCACTTTTTAAAAACCCGTTATTACTGACCCATTACTTGAATCGATTGCACTGATGGCTGCTACTTGAATCCTTGGAATATCGTAAAACTTGAATCCTTAAAATGAATTCTCCAACTTGTTTTATAAACCCTTTATTTCTTAACTATTACTTGAATTGATTGCACTTATGTTTGCTGGCACTGCTTTTAAACTTGAAATACGCTTGAAATCCTAGGCTATGCTTTTAAATACCCTACTTAAATCCTTAAAATGAGTCATTTAACTCATGTCTTGTGTGATCTGATCTCCAATGGTGAAATAAACCGGTTGCGATATGAGTACAGTCTGTTATTTTAGAAGATAAATTTAATATATAATTTAATATATAGCCTAATAAAAATAATATTTTATAACATAATATCACGACAGGGCGGCACGGTGGTGTAGTGGTTAGCGCTGTCGCCTCACAGCAAGAAGGTCCTGGGTTCGAGCCCCAGGGCCGGCGAGGGCCTTTCTGTGCGGAGTTTGCATGTTCTCCCCGTGTCCGCGTGGGTTTCCTCCGGGTGCTCCGGTTTCCCCCACAGTCCAAAGACATGCAGGTTAGGTTAACTGGTGACTCTAAATTGACCGTAGGTGTGAATGTGAGTGTGAATGGTTGTCTGTGTCTATGTGTCAGCCCTGTGATGACCTGGCGACTTGTCCAGGGTGTACCCCGCCTTTCGCCCATAGTCAGCTGGGATAGGCTCCAGCTTGCCTGCGACCCTGTAGAAGGATAAAGCGGCTAGAGATAATGAGATGAGAATATCACGACATATTACTGTCTGTAACTGTTCGTCACTAAAGCGTTTTCTAAGATCATAATGTCTGATATTATTTTTTATTTTTTGCTAAGCGGGGCCACTGCTGGGTCGGTCGACACGTGGTAGGTCTATTGTTCAAATGCGTTCTATGGGCTATGGGGCTGCGTTGTGGGTGCAAGTGCCAGGACCGTTTTATTTATTTACTTTCTTTATAATCTCAGTCAGATACACAAGCAAGATTAAGTCTTTACTCTGCTGTGTTTTATTATGGCCATCAATATATTGAAACCTGTGTTTGATTTGTTAATTGTTGATCCAGTTGTTGCCTTAACGCAGGGGTCTGCAATGGCTCGGGAGCCAGATGTGGCTCTTTTGGTGACTGCATCTGGCTCACAGATTAATCAGCTCACATTGAGATCAAGAAGTACACCTCCATTTAATGAAAAAGTCAGTTAGCTGTCCGCAAAGCAAAGCCTTTTGACAAAGAACATGGCGAAAAGGGAAAAAAGGTGACTGGTCGGCTACCATACATTTCAACAGGAATGGACAGAGGAATTCGCCTTTGTGGGGTGAGAGGGTTCTGCTTTGTGTCTAATAGGCCTAGACAATAACAAGATTGCATCGATGAAACAATGAAATAAAGCGGCACTTCGAAACACGCCAAGCTACATTTGCGTCAAAATATTCAGCGGGGGACAGGAGGAAGACGGCATGTCAAGAGCCTCTTCATTATGAAAAATAATATATTACACTCAAATTGTTGGTCATACATAAACATGCATTTTAGTTGTATTCAGCGTCACTTTTTATATATGGCTCTCACGAAAATGTATTTGAAAATATTTGCCGTTCCGGGACCTCCCACTTCACAAATTAAGCACTGGGCGCCTGCACCGTGTCCTGCTGCAAGTCTCTGCAGCGCATCGTGAGAGCAGCTGAAAGGAGCATTGGTGTCTCTCACCCTTCTCTAATGGATATCTATAACTCCCGCCCCACCCGCAAAGCCATCAGGATTGCAGGTGACCCCACCCACCCATCTCACAGCCTCTTCAGCCTGCTGCCGTCGGGGAGGAGACTGCGGAGTTTCCGGGCCAAAAACCAGCAGGCTCAAGAACAGTTTCTTTCACCAGGCGGTCAGGAGGCTCAACTCCCTCCCTGTTCTGCCCCTCCTCCCCCCTCTGCCCCTTGCCACAGATTCTGCTCGCACACACCCCTGCCCCCCCTTCAGCATCTGACATGTCATCCTCACAGTTCCCCCCCAACAACACACACACACATACATACATCTCATCGTTCATTAACACACTGAACTCAGGGTCCGCACATCTCACTTTACCTCGCTCATTTGCGCTATTCGGCACTACCTCATCTTAACAGCTGCTAGTTTGTTTATACTGCTTATTTCATGTTTCATGTTTACCTGCTATACCTCAAGTGCCCTTGACTGTTTGGTTATTTGAACCAATTTATGTGTGTGTGTGTGTGTGTGTGTGTGTGTGTGTGTGTGTGTGTGTGTGAGTGTTTAGTCTGTGTCTTGTTTTATCTAGTGTTTATACTGTTTATATTGTTTGAGTGTTTAGTCTATGTCTAGTTCCTATCTAGAGTGTTTATACTGTTTATATTGTTGTTGTTTTTTTTTCAATTATTCTATTTTTATTTATTGCATTGCCTGTTTGCACTGTGGGTCAGAGAGGACTGAAATTTCATCTGTGCATAGCATATTTGACAATAAAGTTGACTTGACTTGACTTGAAAAAGGAATGTCTCACTCTCCAGCTACTTCTGGGAAAAAGGAATGTCTCACTCCAGCTGCTTCTGGGAAAAAGGAATGTCTCACTCTCCAGCTACTTCCAGGAAAAAGGAATGTCTCACTCTCCAGCTAATTCCAGATTAAGGGAAAATTTGTGAAATCCAACACACTACAAGAAATGAAAACTTAAAAGTGCTCTCAGCCTGCAGAAGATTCAGACTCAGAAATGCACATCAGCAGCACAGAAGACTCTTTAAACTGGACTGTGGACTTTCATATGGATTCATGGAGTGAAATCGGAATAAGAATGAGGACTGAATAAGACATTAAACCATGTAAATATATGAAACTGATCCTTTAACGATGTCATAAAAGTCAAAGTCTCTCTCTCTCTCAGATGCTCCTCAGATCTCTCCCTTCTCCGGCTGTAACAGCACTCAGGATCTGATCATGTGTTTCTGTGAAGTTCATGGAAATCCGTCTCCTAAACTGGAGTGGCGTCTCTCCGGTCAAACTGTCTCGCCATCTGAGGCCACGCCCATTCGAGAGGAGTCTGTGGGTGCCATGGGTTTAAGAAGCTTTATTACCATCCGTCAATCATATATAGACACACCCACTCTGCAGTGTGTTGGCTCCAACAACCTGGGCATTGACACCAACCTGTTTAATCCCATCATTTCAGGTAGGCAGCAAAACAATATTAAATCTTTCTCTTTTTTCACAGTTTAAACTCACTTTTGTTTGATTTCCCAGAATGTAGACCCACTGCAGGATCTTATCTGGTTCCTGCTGTCTCTGTGCTTCTCCTTCTGTGTGTTGGTGTTATTGGATTTCTCATCTACAAGTTAAAGCAGTAAGAAACACATTAATAATTAGTAAAATACTTTATTTTAATAAAAACTGAAATAAAATAAAGATAAAAGTCACTTCAGAATAGTCAGTAAACAGCAATAAATTCATTTCTTATCATTGAAGAATAAAATATTTTATCACTTTAATACAGAATTCAGTTTGGAACAGAGTAAACAAAATGTTTTTATTAAATAAATTTTTCTAGATTGTCCAGGAAAGTAAAGGTGAGTCCAAAACATTATTATTATTATTATTATTATTATTATTATTATTATTATTATTATTATTGATGGTGATGTTTGTTATGTGAAGATTCTACAGAGAGGAGATACTTATGCTTCTCTCCAGCTCTCTGCTGTACAGAACTCTGAATATGAAACTCTGGCAAATAACAGAGGTGATGTCACATGACTTATTAACAAAAATTATTAACTTTATACATCATTTATTACTTCAGGATTTTAAACATGACCTTTATAAAGAGCTGATGGATGTGTGATTTTCTTTGGTGTGTTGCAGAGAGGAGAGGAACGAAGAGCAGTTGAAAACTGTCATTTATCAGCGATTATAAACAGTTATTGTTATTGATTAAAGAATGACTCATACTATCTCATCTCATCATCTCTAGCCGCTTTATCCTGTTCTACAGGGTCGCAGGCAAGCTGGAGCCTATCCCAGCTGACTACAGGCGAAAGGCGGGGTACACCCTGGACAAGTCGCCAGGTCATCACAGGGCTGACACATAGACACAGACAACCATTCACACTCACATTCACACCTACGCTCAATTTAGAGTCACCAGTTAACCTAACCTGCATGTCTTTGGACTGTGGGGGAAACCGGAGCACCCGGAGGAAACCCACGCGGACACGGGGAGAACATGCAAACTCCACACAGAAAGGCCCTCGCCGGCCATGGGGCTCGAATCGGGACCTTCTTGCTGTGAGGCGACAGCGCTAACCACTACACCACCGTGCTGCCCACTGACTCAAACTATTTTCTGTATATTTACTGGAACATTGTGGAATGTTGGTGAAACAAGTTAGTTCCTATTCTTACTTCTTTTTTAGCAGTTAAAAAGAGTCACTCTTTCAACCAGCCTCTCTTTTTCCTTCCTGTTGAAGATAATAAGACTAAAAAAAAAAAGTTCATCATGTTACTGGGAAACTGCAAAGCGTAAGTGAGCTAATAATGTTTAGCGAATGTTAGCTTTAGTTGAATCACTTGGTTGATATTTTAATAGTTAATATCGCACCGTATCTGGATATTTACACAAAATCAGGAGTGTAATGTTGAAAACAAATATTTTCACCAAATAACTGGATTTCCCTGAACACCCCACTTCTTGTGAAAATGATTTCAGCATAAATGTGCTTGTATCCAGCATGATAATTGAGGTTGGATTTTCTTATTGCAATTTTTACCGTTATCGTTATTGGTTTTATCATTATTGATATGTTTGTTATTAACATTGCTTTGAATATTTTGTATGAACCACAGTCCTCTCAATAAAGCTATTTTGAAAGGAATTGAATAGGCCATTGATATTTTTATAGATGTTTGTGTGGGGAAACAATCAGAAGTCGCTGTGACTGAATTCTAGAAAACAACCAACAAAAAGGTTTGGACCAAAATGATGTTTTTCTGCCAGTAATATACTTTGATATCCAGAGCCGGCCCATGGCATAGGCAATATAGGCAAATGCTAAGGGCGCTGCGTCCATCCAGGGGCGCAGAAACGGGGGGAGAAAAATTATGACTTCCACTATTCTGAAAACGAGTCAGCATTATAATGTCTTAGCCTAATTTAATTGTACAGCAAAGCATGTAGTCAGGGTGCGATTTGTCAAAAAAGGTGGGGTGGGGTGGTGGTTATTAATCATGAAACAATAAGCGCTCAACAGTAGTTCGCCCTGTCTATGTGTCTTCGGGCGCGCAAGTGCGCATCCGCGGCTATTCTCTGTTTTGGCCAATTGCCTAGAGCGTAAAGTGTGCCCAGGGGCACCAAGGGCGACCAAAACCCCACCAAAAAGGAGGGATGGAGTTATTGAATGGAGATGTTACCAAGTGCATCAGTGGTGTACAGCAGGGCCGTGCAAAGACCTTTGGAGGGGCAGGGGCTCAACATTCAAAAAAGGGCACTTGGAACAAATTTTTCACACAAGTTAACTTTATTCAAAACTAAATTTCAATTGCAACTGAACATTCTGTCTGTGTGTGTGTGTGTGTGTGTGTGTGAGATCCATCTAAATGCTGCAGTATTCTTCAAAGCAGCAGTCTTCGGTTTGCCATGTTCTTGAAAATGTCTATGACAACACTGTATTCAATATGGATTTCTTTCTCAATTGCCAGCAGAAGAAGGTCTGACAGCCTTTCTTCATGACAAAGGCTGCGGAGTTTTGTCTTCACCAGCTCTGGAAAAACCAAGTCGGCATTGTTCTCCTTGAGCACAGAAAGCATGGATGCCACACTGGGGAGGCAAGAGTAGGAGGAGTGAAAGACTTTAAGTTCCGTCAGTAATTTTTCCTCTTCCTCAATCTCATAAAACTCACAAAGCTTCCTGACAGATGCTAGTGCTTCTTCTGGACTTTTCCGTGTTTGCCAGTTGTTTTGTTCAGTGAGGTGTTGCAAAGCACTCAACACTTCCCATGTAGTTCAAACTAAAGTTTCCGAATCTGCCACGTTAATGAAATGGATGGAGCAAATGGTTTAAATATAGCCTAGGCGGCTTCATTAAATGATAAACAACCCTACGCATTTACTGTTGTGTTCTAAGCTGCACAATATTGCATGTTCAGATAAGAAATGAAAGGAGACTTTCAGTGTGACCTTACCATGCCGTTCCTCGCACTGTCTCCCACTGTCAACCGCCTGCATGCGCTTTCTGCACGGAGGTTCACTGAATGCATGACGTCACGGATTGATGCCCGCATTTACATAGAAAAACGTTATTTTATAAATCTATAATTTCATATATTATTGTCAAATTGTAGAGAATATTGATGTTGGAGCTAACTTATCTTTTACAAATATTTAAAACAAAACAAAACAACAAAACAGTCCCTATGAAAAGGGCACTTGGACAGCAAACAGAAAAGGGGCAGGGGGTAGAGCACCTGTAGCACCGGTTCATTGCACGTGGGTGGTGTACAGTGTTTTCAACCACTGTGCTGCCGAACTCCAGTACCGCGGAACACTAGTGTGCCATGAGAGATCACCAAGTGTACCGTGGAAAATTATAGAATGACTGTATATTGTAAATATTGGCAACAGCGTTTTAGTTTCAGTCAACATTTTCTATTGGTGATGTGCCTTGAGATTTTTTCATTGAAAAAAGTGCGCCCTGGCTCAAAAAGGTTGAAAAACAAGTGTAGCCTATGCAGTAGTGGTCGGTGATTTCCTTATGCCTACACTGTAAAAAATGTCCGTAGAATTAACAGTGAATTTATGTAAAATCATGACATAAAAAAACTATAAATACAAAAACAATGAAGCAGTGTGTAATTTACTTCAATATACTGTAAAACTCCTAACCAAATACCACTGTTAATTTAACAGTAAGAATATGTTGAATTGATCATATTTTTTTGTAGAATTTACAAATTGTTGTAGTTTAAACACAGACAAACTGTAATACTAAAACAGAATGTGATAGTTAAAATTACATCATTGCCCTGTTAAAAAAATTTAAAAAATGCCCACCGTTGTGGCTCAGTCGACTAAGGTGTCATACCATGAATCCGGGGACCCGGGTTCGATTCCGACCTGAGGTCATTTCCCGATCCCTCCCCGTCTCTCTCTCCAGCTCATTTCCTGTCTCTGCACTGTCCTATCCAATAAAGGTGAAAAAATTCTAAAAAATATATATATATCTGTCTAGTAGATCATTGCTTCTAACCATCATTTTGAATCATTGTTTATTGTACAATGAATATCCGTAAAATTAACAGTTATGTATTGATTATTGTACATTGAATACCTGTAAAATTGAACATTTTCAAACTGTTGTTTTTACAAGTGTTGATATACCTTACCATAAAGCCATATACACTGTCACTGTATTTTTTACGGTGAAAAAATGGCAACCACAGCTGCCAGTTTTTCACTGTAAATTTGACAAGATTTTTTTTTACAGTGTACTAAAAATGCACAATGATAGGTTATAAGGGGGGCGGGGGGAGCGGTGTTCATCGGGGAATGAGAATGTCTCATCTCATTATCTCTAGCCGCTTTATCCTTCTACAGGGTCGCAGGCAAGCTGGAGCCTATCCCAGCTGACTACGGGCGAAAGGCGGGGTACACCCTGGACAAGTCGCCAGGTCATCACAGGGCTGACACATAGACACAGACAACCATTCACACTCACACCTACGGTCAATTTAGAGTCACCAGTTAACCTAACCTGCATGTCTTTGGACTGTGGGGGAAACCGGAGCACCCGGAGGAAACCCACGCGGACACGGGGAGAACATGCAAACTCCACACAGAAAGGCCCTCGCCGGCCCCGGGGCTCGAACCCAGGACCTTCTTGCTGTGAGGCGACAGCGCTAACCACTACACCACCGTGCCGCCCGGAATGAGAATGTATCCACTCCAAAAAGTAGCCCAGACTACAAGTGCTTAAATGAAGAAATCCAAACTCTCGGGTGCGCAAGGGCGCAAACGAAGGCTACAGGAAGAAACAAATAGAGCCAAGTATAGAGGTAAGTCTGATCTAATCTCTCATATCAACCATTATAGTGGCAAATTAATATTTTAGACGCCTGAATCAATGTCTGCCTAGCTAACTAGATAGCAAAAGGGTGTTGATTCGACAGGGAATCATTGGCATGTTCTTCGACCATACGCCGTCGAATCATCGTGGATCACCGGCGTTGATTCAACACCGCTTTGCTCATACGAGTTTGCATTGAAACGACGTTGAAAAGTGGATGGTGGCCGACAGAGAATAGACCCCCTTTCACCCTTTATTCAACTACGGATTTCGGTCAATTTATAGTTTAATTTTCGGCGATGATTCATCCAACTTTACTTCCTGTTTTATGTACAACAGGAAGGCTACAAATTAAGCAAAACAGGCTAAATTAAACTAGCTAACAATAAAGCATTGGGGCTCTTGCCTAGGATGAACACACACATGCATACTTCAACCATGAAAGTGAAACTTAATTTATATCAATGTGCGTAGGCTACGTCCTGTTTTATGTACAACAGGATATAAAAATGCATGCAACAATGCACCTCTCCTAATGTTTGTCAAGCTATCTAATGAGGCATAACTTTTAACATTTATAAGGAACAGAACACACTTGAACAAGTTCTTAGAAACATTTTATGATTTATTTATAATTGTGGCCTATTCCTCCTGCGGCGCAGACACCTGTACATGGAAACAAAAAACATAACCAAAATTAATTTGATGCAGCATTGATAAAGAAAGTCAGCAGTAGGCTATGGGTTGATGGGTTTGACCCATATGATAAGACTCGGGGCAAGGGAGAATGGATTTTTTTATTTCATAATTTAATTTAATACTTCTGTTTTTATTTATATATATTTGAATTATTTGGACATGGGGAAAAACTATATTTAAAATCCAAAGAGGGATGGAGGGAGGAAAATTAAAACAAAAGAAAGAAATGAAATATAGAGTAGAGAATATTTGATAAAATTAAGGATGTTTTTATTCAGTAAACATTTAAAAAAATGTTCTACAACACTCTAGCCTAGTGACTTACCAGTAACAAAATAGACTTGAAGTATTCAGATCCGCTCTGCATAAAGCAGCTAAATCCTCTCTCTGTCTCCTGGCAGAAAGCTCCTTGGTTTGCTTGTGTCTCAATCATAGACGTCGCCAGACCCATTTTAGGGTAGCTCCAGCCACCCTATCTTATGGCAAAGCCACCCTATATTTTTTGCCCTTTTTTAAATTATTTATATTTTTATTTTTTTTCCCCAAAAAAAACAAAGGCAGTAAAGCACTGAACATGAGCCATCAAGAACGCAAGTTAATCCGAACAACAGTTTCTGCTTGCTTATTTGTTGTTTAATGCAATATTATTAATATCGTTATGATTCCTCCTCATTGGCTCTGTGTCAAGCGTCACGTCGAGTGGTAGGCTAGTAGGACTTAAAAAACTACGCGGGCATTCTGCAGCAGGCGCGGTGCGGGCTTCCATTGAGTTGGGTTTGCAGAGAGTCAGAATTCTATGCTTTCATTTGCAGACACACACGGTGAGATTGTAATTTGATGTCAGTGGTTTGCATTTGCTTAACTTTACCTAGGCTATATTGAGTCTTCTGTAGAATGTTTACATGATGATTTGTGAAGCACTTGCCCTCTTCAGTTTGCGCAGGAATGCATGACACCTACCATTGGTTTTTTCACATTTTTGTAGTTTAGCTGGTGAAGTTGCTTCAGCAAACAATTAAATGATGAAAGCAATTTTAAAATAGAATAGAAATGGTGGGAAGTGTGTCCCCAAGGTGTGATGCTCTTGAAATAATGAATTGATTGACAGCCTTAGTAGGTGCTCTGAAAAATGTTCGGTGCGCGCTGCGCGCGCACAATACCTTTTCTCCTCTGGGTGCTAAGCTACCCCTGTCTCTCAAACCTAGTGACGTCCCTGGTCTCAATCACAGCTGGTATTCTGTAGAAAGACTTCTTTTCACCTTTCCCATCAGCTTTGTTAGAACCCTTACACAGCACAAAAGTTTACTATTGTAGGTTTTTGATGAACCAAGTACCTCGTGGGTTCACATACCGCGCGCTGCCTTTATTTCCCCCAAATCACGAGTTTGTTGGTCTTCCAATGTGGCGCAGGGTTTGTTTACTTCCGGTTTCGGGTGACGTCAGTGAAAGGGGTCTAATGGGGGCATTACCGCCACCCACTGGATTGGGGTGTAAAGCAGTCTGAACAAAATGTGTAAACATAAACATAGGAGAAATGAATCCGTTTTTCTAACTCGTCCTCACTTAGTCTACTTTTCTTTTTTGATTAGTCTGGATTTGATATTGTAAATTTAAATGTGAATCAATGTATATTCATCGGACATGAACAAATGAATAAATCTTGAGTAATCTTGAGGGGCGTGTGTGTCCGGGGTGGGATCGAACGAACCCTCCGATCCCCCCTGGCTACGGGCCAGAATTTATCTCATCTCATCTCATCTCATTATCTCTAGCCGCTTTATCCTTCTACAGGGTCGCAGGCAAGCTGGAGCCTATCCCAGCTGACTACGGGCGAAAGGCGGGGTACACCCTGGACAAGTCGCCAGGTCATCACAGGGCTGACACATAGACACAGACAACCATTCACACCTACGGTCAATTTAGAGTCACCAGTTAACCTAACCTGCATGTCTTTGGACTGTGGGGGAAACCGGAGCACCCGGAGGAAACCCACGCGGACACGGGGAGAACATGCAAACTCCACACAGAAAGGCCCTCGCCGGCCACGGGGCTCGAACCCAGGACCTTCTTGCTGTGAGGCGGCAGCGCTAACCACTACACCACCGTGCCGCCCGCCAGAATTTATATTCTGAACAATTAGTTGCTCATCCTACCAATGTTGAAAACTGGCCGGCAAAAGTGACGATGGTTCAACATCGTATATTCGAGCTTCTCTGATGGTCGACAGATCAACCTTTACCCACAGTGATTCAACAGTGATAAATCGACCTTCTCCGACGGCGGAGAAATCGACGTTTCACGGCGCCGTTTCAGCGTTGATTTTCTGACTTACGACGGAAACCGACCATTCTGACCAAGAATCGGCGCCGTTTCAACGTCCCTCTGCTATCTGGGTAACTAGATGCAAACAGCAATAAACTTCAATAACAAAGTACCCATAATAGCACTTTTGTTTGAAAATACAGCCCATTGATGTCCTAACAGGGTGCTTAAGTTTGCACAATTTAGAATTGTAGAATTTTTTATTCATTTAAATTGTTAATTCTTCAGAGATGACTTAGCTTTTAATAGCAAAAAAGAAACTAAAAATAATTTCTTGTTTATTATCCATGCACTACACTTTGAACAGGGTGCGGAAGAGTTTTTGCCCATTATATGGAGATATGTATTGAATTTGTGTGGTCATTTTACTTTGTGACACTTTATGTGAATAATGATAATAATAACAATAATGAAAAACATAAAAATGACTTCTTGTTTATTGTCCATGCACCATACATTGTTTAATAGTAATAGAATAGAGTGATTAGATTAAAGTGTTATTTACAGTATATGTTATTAGAGGGTTTTTTTTCTTGGGGGGGGGGCGGCAAAACTCAATCTCGCTTAGGGCAGCCAAAGACCTAGAGCCGGCCCTGTTGATATCTCTAATTTAAGAAAACATAAATATATTGTATCAAAATGACATTGTAATGTTTTACTGAGGTTATTTTATAACCAGACCCTGATGTTTGCCTGCAAAGAATCACATCAGCTGCTTGTAAAAGGACCGTTTAACCAATGCAGTAATAAAAATAGATTGAGACTGAGTCATGAATATTAATTGGGAGGTTGTTCCATAGGTGGGTGACTTTGCAGGTAAATGTTCCGCCCCCTGCTGGAGCCTTCATTATTCTAGGTACTAATAAAAAGCCTGCACCTTTAGATCGACGTAGGCATGGTGGATCATAAAAGACCAAAAATTCACCTTTAGGTACTGTGGTGTAGACCATAGCTCTTACAGGTCAATAGTATCATTGTAATCAATACACTATTTTATTGGGAACCAATGAAGCGTGGATAAGATAGGGGTGATATGGTCATATCTTCTGATTCTAGTAAGGGTCACAAAAAGGAGGCGTGTAATGAGAGGATGCAAGTGCAGTTGGATGGCTTTTAATAAAAGTTTAAAATTGCAGACAAATTCAAAACAGGAGGAAGAAACGTGGTCAATAAACAGGCATGAGCCGAGCGATTCGCAAAGAGGCATAAACAATCCAATACTCAGTGTTGGTAAACAGGAACAGATGAAACAGAGAAAAGGCAGACATAAACAAGCCAACATGGTAATGAGGAGTGAAAACCAAAACAATACTTCACAGTGAACTCAAATGAAAAGAGTCCTTAAATACTGTGGAGTAATGATGAGCAGCTGTGCCTCGCCAGTACTCAGGTGACAGAGAGCGGTGAGGAGCATGATGGGAACTGTAGTCCGGGGTGTGTTGTGCCATCAACAAATGTGCAGGGGACAGAGAACAGGCAGGGGATGTGACAGTAAGGACTCTTGGCTGCAGCATTCTGGATTATCTGCAGCTTATTAAAGCTTTGACTGGAACATCCAGACAGTAAGGCATTACAGTAATCCAACCTAGAGGAAACAAAAGCATCAACTCATTTTTCTGCACTGTGCAGTGACATTTCACACCCTAGTGATATTTCTAAAATTGAAATAAAGGCTGTTCTAGTAATATCACACCACCCTGCATCAGTTTTGCTGACTAAAAGGTGAAGGGTGTTTTACACTCATTTTTGGTGCTGATTTCAGGAAAAATGTCAGTTTGTTTCTCGCACGTAACATTTAGTGACAAAATGTGTTCTCTATGTGAGTGATTTAAAGGCATTTTTAGGGAGCGAGGTGACAGTCACAATAAAGAGAGATCTATGAGAAAGTCTTAACCTGTCATAATGTAGCCAAGTCTTCTGCATATAAGGGTAGGGTTAGGGTTAACCCAAACCCTGATTATAATCATTTACTGAAGCTCAAGACCTGCAGAGAGACTGTTCCACTGCAACCCACTCACGCAAGGACAAGAAGAGGAAATTCAGCCCTTAATTGTTTAATGTCACTGATGTGAAGATCAGGGTGCCGTAATATTTAATGAAAAAAATGAAGACTTTGTTTCCAAAACGCTATATATCCAATTCCATTGTTTTGAGAAAAATGACTTTTTCTGATTACGGGAAGTAATAAAAGGAAAACCACTGTATCCTGTTTTAAAATTTATTGACTAACTCCTTAATGGTAATCAATTTCAAAATGAAATCCAGAAATCATTAACAGCTTTTAAATGAACCCAGTAATTATTTTTTGTCAAGTCACTACATATCCACGCCACTGCATTTTCCCCCAAAATGCTACATATCCCTTTCTATTTAAAGTGCATTTAACCATGTTCTTTCATGACAGCTTATTTATTTTATGGATTATTTTATTTTTTAGATTATTTTATAGAAATTATTCATAATTCAGCATGAAATTGTCCAGTAAATGCAAGAAGTGATGAAGCGATTTTCTGCTTCATGGGCGCAGCCATGTTAGAAGACTTCACACCAATGGCGGCCTCTGATTGTCCAAATGGATATGTCTGGTTTTGAGAAAAATCGGTGATGGCACCTGTTGCGTTTTGGAATGAAAGTCCGTAATGCAGTGTGTAAACCAATGGCACATATCGTGTTTTAGCCAAAATTGAATATGATATGAGTAAGATATGATAATTGCTGATGGTTTGCTGGTGGGGGTTTCACTTTTTCAAATTTGGCGTTTACCGCGTTTTGGAATCAGTATGTTCATATGTATCGTACATGTATCAGATTTCTGTTAAATATTGCATATATTTTTGTAGGTAATATCCCATTTAACTATTTACTGTGCTATTATACCGATGTTCTGCCTTATTTTAATCAATATTTCATATTCTGTATGAATATTTGAATAAATATTATTTTATAAGGGAATATCTGTAATTTTCTGTATATTGTAGAAAGCTGACATTTAGAAATACAGCAGATATATTAAATATGCCTTTATCTTAAAAACTTGAGGTCCAGGAAATTTTTGGAAAGCAATTTTGAAACCAGCTCCCTCAAACTTGGCTATCGAGCTAGTTTTAAATGAAACAGCAGAAACTTTTTTTTTTTTATGTGCAGGGCGGTGTTATCAAAATGAGGTTCAAATAAGGGACTGGAGTTAATAAGGTTCAGTTGCATTGGGTTCCTCTGGGTGCTCCAGTTTCCTCCCACAGTTCAAAGCTGTGCAGATCCAGTAAAATACCCAGTGTATTGGAAATTTCCAATAAACACTTCAAAACGCTTAGCAGTCGTTTTTTCAGTCATTTATTATAGTAAATCATACAAAGGTATATAAGAAAGGAAAGAAAGAAAATTAAAGCAGAACATCACCTCTAGTGATGTGAGAGTACGCGCGCGTTCTCTGAGTTGTGTTTTTGTGGCTGCTATCCAGGGGCGCCGCTAGGGGGGAAAGTTAGGACGATTCTAAGGGCCTGGCACTGACAGGGGGGCCTGTGAGGGATATTAATATTATTTTAATAGTATTGCCTTGTGTAAGTTTTTGAAATGAAATATTTAATTTCATCTGTTAAACTATGTAAATTATACATGGTTATGATTTGCTATAACATTTTTCTTGAATTATTTATGATATTGTCATTTCACCCCTCCACCCTTTTTACTAATGGTACAGTCTGATTCTGGGCGCGGGACAGTGAAATGCGTAGCTCCGTGTGTGCGCAGCGCCGCTATTAGCGCAGCTTAAAGCAGCTGGCAGTTTTTCTATGTGCGCAACAGAGGTGAACATTCTAGAAGTTGCTAAGCAGAAGCAGGTGTGATGAATTATGAAGTCCGGATATCACACTGTGTGTGAAAAAAAATCACCTTTTTTCATAGGTATCATTATTGTATAATTAAGTCTAGATGTTTTGCCATTGTTCATGTGTGGATTTGTTGATATTGTTAAGTATTTCACTTTAATATTTTGCACATTAGCTGTGGTCAGAGATATCATTGCTATTGTTCATGTGTGGATTTATTGATACTGTTGCTAAGTATTTAACTTGAATATTTGAACATTTGCTGTGTTTTCTAATAAATGTGTGATGCCTAAAAGAAACCAAAAACACTTAGTGGATTTCTTGCAGTGCACTATGTAATTGTATCAAAAAACTAGTGTAGTTATTCATCAAGGCATACATTTGATCACATACAATAAGTCAATAAATGGAGGAAACAAAGGAATACATTTTGTAATCCTGATTATTGATGATGTTTGCTGGAGGGCTCTGGAGTATCCATAATGTGCATACAGAATGTTATAAATCCATACTGATACAGTGATGCATGCAGTTTCTCTCAACACAAACATTTGGATTGAATGAACTCCATAGTCTACTGAGTGGCCTAATAATAGTTGCTAATAAAAGAAAAAAAAAAATATATATATATATAAAGTGCTGTCAAGCGATTAAAATATTTAATCGCGATTAATGTCGCGACTGTCATAGTTAACTCGCGATTAATCACAATTTAATCGCACATTTTTGTCACATGAAAAACCATTGTAATTCTCTTATCAGCATAAAAAAGTGAATGGGCTTGCTCACCGTTCGAACTACGGGGGTACACGGGGGATCCGAGATCCCCTGAAACAGACATGAGATCCCTTGAAAACATTATTTGGGAAATGTTGGGGGGGTCTCTAAAATATTGGCAAAATTATGTTTATTGACATAGCAATTGTGTGTAACGGGAAGCATTTGCATATCCAAAGTGAGCGCGCGATGGAGAGCTGCGCTCTGAGACAAGCGCAAGCACCCCCTCCCCCCCCAAGGGAAAATAAGGGACCCCCCCGAAAATATCGGCATAGTTCGAACACTGGTTGTACCAATGTTTTTTTTTTTTTTTTATTGCAGAGCATAACACGTCTTGTCACAGCCACTGCAAAGTGGGGCTGGAGCTGCCGATGGGAAAACGAAACTTAAGCCGAGCACCGTGGCTCTTCGTGGGAGGGCAGAGGACTCTGGCTGTGCGGGGTGTGGCATCATGTCACAGAGCGTTAATCTCGCGATAAAAAAATTATCGCCGTTAAAATTGAGTCAAGTTAACGCGTTAATAACGCGACATTTTTGACAGCACTAATATATATATATATATATATATATATATATATATATATATATATATATATATATATATATACACATACATATTAACACACAACCCCAATTCCAAAAAAGTTGGGACAAAGTACAAATTGTAAATAAAAACAGAATGCAATGATGTGGAAGTTTCAAAATTCCATATTTTATTCAGGATAGACCATAGATGACATATCAAATGTTTAAACTGAGAAAATGTATCATTTAAAGAGAAACATTAGGTGATTTTAAATTTCATGACAACAACACATCTCAAAAAAGTTGGGACAAGGCCATGTTTACCACTGTGAGACATTCCCTTTTCTCTTTACAACAGTCTGTAAAC
Source organism: Neoarius graeffei (assembly GCF_027579695.1). Taxonomy (NCBI): domain Eukaryota; kingdom Metazoa; phylum Chordata; class Actinopteri; order Siluriformes; family Ariidae; genus Neoarius; species Neoarius graeffei. Next base: position 2,503,916 of record NC_083589.1, on the reverse strand, counting down.
CTCTGGGGACTGAGGAGACAAGTTGCTCAAGTTTAGGGATAGGAATGTTAACCCATTCTTGTCTAATGTAGGATTCTAGTTGCTCAACTGTCTTAGGTCTTTTTTGTCGTATCTTCCATTTTATGATGCGCCAAATGTTTTCTATGGGTGAAAGATCTGGACTGCAGGCTGGCCAGTTCAGTACCTGGACCCTTCTTCTTCAGCCATGATGCTGTAATTGATGCAGTATGTGGTTTGGCATTGTCACGCTGGAAAATGCAAGGTCTTCCCTGAAAGAGATGTCGTCTGGACGGGAGCATATGTTGCTCTAGAACCTGGATATACCTTTCAGCATTGATGGTGTCTTTCCAGATGTGTAAGCTGCCCATGCCACACGCACTAATGCAACCCCATACCATCAGAGATGCAGGCTTCTGAACTGAGCGCTGACAACAACTTGGGTCGTCCTTCTCCTCTTTAGTCCGAATGACACGGCGTCCCTGATTTCCATAAAGAACTTCAAATTTTGATTCGTCTGACCACAGAACAGTTTTCCACTTTGCCACAGTCCATTTTAAACGAGCCTTGGCCCAGAGAAGACGTCTGTGCTTCTGGATCATGTTTACATACGGTTTCTTCTTTGAACTATAGAGTTTTAGCTGGCAACAGCTGATGGCACGGTGAATTGTATTCACAGACAATGTTCTCTGGAAATATTCCTGAGCCCATTTTGTGATTTCCAATACAGAAGCATGCCTGTATGTGATGCAGTGCCGTCTAAGGGCCCGAAGATCACGGGCACCCAGTATGGTTTTCTGGCCTTGACCCTTACGCACAGAGATTCTTCCAGATTCTCTGAATCTTTTGATGATATTATGCACTGTAGATGATGATATGTTCAAACTCTTTGCAATTGTACACTGTCGAACTCCTTTCTGATATTGCTCCAGTATTTGTCGGCGCAGAATTAGGGGGATTGGTGATCCTCTTCCCAGCTTTACTTCTGAGAGCCGCTGCCACTCCAAGATACTCTTTTTATACCCAGTCATGTTAATGACCTATTGCCAATTGACCTAATGAGTTGCAATTTGGTCCTCCAGCTGTTCCTTTTTTTTGTTCCTTTTAACTTTTCCAGCCTCTTATTGCCCCTGTCCCAACTTTTTTGAGATGTGTTGCTGTCATGAAATTTCAAATGAGCCAATATTTGGCATGAAATTTCAAAATTTCTCACTTTTGACATTTGATATGTTGTCTATGTTCTATTGTGAATACAATATCAGTTTTTGAGATTTGTAAATAATTGCATTCCGTTTTTATTTATAATTTGTACTTTGTCCCAACTTTTTTGGAATCGGGGTTTTATTTATATATATATATATATATATATATATATATATATATATATATATATATATATATATATATATATATATATATATCTTCCATAATCTATATCATGGAATTTTCATTTTAAGGCAACAGTCTATTCAGTTTAATTCTGACAGTTCTGCATTTAAAATGTTCATATACCAAATAATTGTATCACCTAAACTTGCTAGGTAGCTGATCACATGCATAGTAAAGTAGAAGTGCCAGCCAAAAACAGACTTCAAATTCAGTTGCTTGAGCTTGAAAATTTTACCGGGGGGGGCCCCTAAATTGTAATCTTTCATAGGGCCCAAGATTTCTAGCGGCGCCCCTGCTGCTATCTATTATACTCTAAAGGCATTTGCTTACTGCTTGCATCTTCACGTGATTGGCCCAAGATTTTCTATGAAGTTTTACTAATGAGTGCACCTGGCGTGCTCTGGTATGTGCAGGCAGATGCGAGTTAGGGAGAGCTCAAGCTCCCTGCTGATCACCACCGAGGTCAGGAAAAGGTGGTTACTGTACATCATGAGAAGATGTGTCGTTAGGGCGAACTCAAGCACCCTGCTCATGACCACCAAGGCCACAGAAAAGCAATTACAACATAGGAAAAAAACATCTTTCTCAGTATATTAGGCCACTTGAGCTCAACACACAGAAACACAGAGAATAATAATGTTCATCCATAAGTCACTTGAGCTCAACATACAGAAACACAGAGAATAATAATGTTCATCCATTAAAATTCCCTCACATTCTTCCCTCTTTTTATCCTATAGGATAATAATTGCTAAAAGGAAAGAAAAGAACTGTACACAGTTTCAGTGATAAGAGTTCTCAGAGAGATTCGACTTAACACGTCATTGAGTGTACAGGGATAATGCTAAGGCTGTTTTTTATAAGACAGACATCTTAAATGAATGCTAGCAAACCATATACATAGATCAGGAATAATAGAACAGGAAACAATCATAATGAAAGTGTTTTAAGTCAAGACTAATTTCATGTCAACTGTGCTGATGTCATCGAACGGTGCGTTATAGTCTTCATGTGAGTTTGGAGGCCAGTCAGGCAAGTCATCGGAGTCTATTTTCACCATCTGGTAACCAATATTTGTCAGCTGCCTCTGGAACACAGACATACAACATTGACAGAGAACAAACATAGCATCACAATCACTAAGCCCAGGACCGGTATGGTGGATAGAATCAGAGTCTTCCATCCACTGAACTAACACGATCATCTGTCTTCAACTCCTCCATGTTCATCTGCTCGTAATTGTTTAGCAACCTTGCGCATCTTGTTCAGTGCCTCAGTAATGTTACCGAGTTAACCCTTGCCCTTCTTGACGTGTATTGGTGCTCAGAGGGCAGGCACGCCCTATCAGCCCTCATCCCACCTCACCGGGACTTGGAGGAAACTCGAAACCCTAAGACTTGTCTATCGGCTAGACACTGAAATACTCTTCCCTATTGAGGGTGCGTACGTGATTGATGTGATACTTGCACTGTTCCATGCAGTGATGCCTTTCTTCCTCACGAGCTTTAGTCAGCGTCTCGTCACTTAGGCCTTCCTCTTCCTCCTGCTCAGCCGGTTCAGGAACCCTTCTGTAGTGGCTAGCATGGATCCACGTCACTCTGCCTGTGACCTTCACTGCCGTTGGGGTTGTGAGCAGGACCTGGAATGGGCCATTCCACCGTGGCTTGTTCCACTTGGTTCGTCGGAAGTCGTTCACCACAATCCAATCCCCTGGTTGTAGATTGTGCAGAGGTCCCTCAGCGGGTTTGGGAAGTGCTTCTTTTACCTGTTTGTGGATAGATTTCAAAGCAGAGGACAATGTTGCACAGTAATTCAACATTGCATCATCACACAGTGTGGTGTCCAGCAGTGTTCCTTGAACTGGCCCTATCCCCGTGTTGGGTACTCGTCCAAACAGAATTTCGAATGGGCTTAACCCATGTTTAGGCCTAGTTTGCATCCTCATTTGTGTGAGTACTACAGGGAGGACCTTTGTCCATCCTAGCCCTGTTTCTGCACAAGCTTTGCTTAGTTTATTTTTAAGTGACCCATTTTCCCTCTCTACTGCTCCCGCACTGGCAGGATGATAGGCACAATGTTATTTCAGGTCTATCCCTAGGAATGCTCCTATTTTCTTTAGGGCTGCATTAACAAAGGGTGTTCCATTGTCACTTGAGATTTTGCTAGGTATACCCCACCTAGGAATTACATCTCTCAGGAGTGCTTTGACTACCGCCTCTGAGTCTTGTTAAGCTGTGGGGAATACTTCAACCCATTCTGAAAACGTCAACTATTACCAGGCAGTACCTTTTCCCTTCACTAGGTGTCAGTTCAATAAAGTCTATTTGGAGGTGATCAAATGGTTTGTCTGGTATTGGGTGTGCTGCTTGAGTTAGTCTGATACCTTGACCTGCATTATGTTGTGCACATATCAAGCATTGCTTGCAAAATTTTGCAGCATAATTTGAAAACCTCTTTGTGAACCATCTGTTACTTCTGCTACCATCCCCCCTTTTGACACATGGGTGAGCCCATGTGCCAATTTTGCATAGAAAGGGAACAAGCATTTTGGTAGACAGGGATGGCCCGAGGGACAAACCCAGACCGAGTTTGCAAGGATACAGCCTGCCTGTTTCCAGACTCGTCTCTTGTCCTGGGTGGCAGTGCTCTGAAGGTCCGCTAGCTGTAAACAAGGGGTAGAAACTGGAGGAAAGGCAAGGTTAGAGGGTGAACTGGAAGCTGAGGCTGCACACTTAGCTGCCGCATCCGCCCTGGCATTCCCTTGAGACACAAGATCAGTATTGTTAGTATGGGCAGCACACTTACAGCAATGGCGCTAGGGAGTAGAACAGCATCCAACAACTCCAAGACCAGTTTATGATGTGCAATGGGAGATCCTGTGCTAGTAAGAAAATTTCTGTTTCCAAATGGTGCCAAAATCGTGCACAATGCCAAATGCATACCTACTGTCCGTAAAAATATTGACAGATTGCCCTGCCACCAATTTGCATGCCTCAATGAGGGCACAGAGCTCTGCAGCCTGCGCCGACAGGTTCGAGGGCAGACGTGACGCCTTGAGGACCTCGTGATCTGAGACTACGGCAAAACCTACTTTGTTCTTTCCTGTCTCTGGGTCTCTGGAGGCTGAACCATCCACATAGAGGACCATGTCTGGATTTTCCAAAGGGTCACTCTTTAAGTCTGCCCTGGGGGAACAAAAATCGTTAGTGAGAGCAACACAGTCATGTGGCTCTCCATCGTCCTCTGTAGGGAGAAGAGAGGCAGAATTCAGAACAGAACAACGTTTCACAATGATGTTAAGCATATCAAGTATGACAGTGTTATACTTCAAACATCTCTGTGCTGACAAATGTCATGTCTTTTTCTCCAACAGAAGCAGGAAGACAGCATGTAGGACCAAAAGGGTGAGGTTAGAATACCCCACAATATTTCTGGAGGCCGTTACCGCCTTTTCAGCTGCAGCAACTGCATGCAGGCAAACAGGAAGTCCAGCCACCACTGGATCCAACCTGCTGGAGAAGTAAGCTACAGGTCTCAATCTATCCCTATGTTTCTGCAAAAGAACAGAGGTCATAAAACCCTTCTTTTCATCTACAGTTTGAACAAATGGTTTATTGGGGTCAGGCAGTCCCAGTGTGAGTGTGGTCTGCAGGGTGCCTTTTAGGGCCAGGAATGCTTCTTCAGCTTCTGGTGTCCATACGACAGGTGACGAAGCGGTGAGGGACGAACCATGCACGAGCTCTCTCACTGGACTTTCCAGGATGGAATAATTCGGAATGAATGCTCTGCAATAGGAACCTATACCCAAAAATGACAAAACTTGTTTCACAGTGATCGGCTTGGGAATTTTCTGAATAGCTGAGACTCTGTCCACAGACAGCATTTTTCCCTCCCCTGTGATATCATGCCCCAAGAACTGCACCTTCTGTTTTGCAAACTGTAATTTTGTGAGGCTAGCCTTATGACCTTCCTTAGAGAGGTGTCGCAGTAGCGTTACGGTGTCATCCTCACATTGAGCTTTAGTTGGGGCACAAATCATTAAATCGTCAACATACTGCAGCAAAGCTGATCTCGGTGACAAAGTTAACGAAGCGAGGCTGTCTCTGAGGCACTGGTTGTATATGGTTGGGGACTCACAGTAACCCTGGCACAAATGAGTGAAAGTGTATGGACGACCATCATACATAAAGGCAAACCAATACTGGCTGTCTTTATGTATAGGAATAGAAAAGAACGCATTTGCTAGATCCACCACTGAAAACCACTTACTGTCAGCGGGCACCTGGCCCAAAATGGTGTATGGGTTAGGGACGTCAGGTGCGCATGGAACAACTACAGCATTGACTGCTTGCAGATCTTGGACAAACCTCCACTCATCGGGCTGGGACAATTTTCTTGCCTTCTTAACTGGAAAAATAGTAGTGCGCACTGGAGAGTCCTGGCAAGGGACAATTACATCTGCCTTCAGCAATGAATCAAAGACCGGTCTTATACCTGCGATTGCTTCTGGTTTGAGTGGGTACTGGGTCTGTCTAGGCCTGAAATCTGATTTGGGGGTGATCACCACTGGTTCAGCATTCTTTATTAGGCCTACATCATGTTTACCCTTTGCCCAAACGGAATTTGGAACTCCCGCCAATTTGGGGTGCACCTCTGCTGGAGTTATGCCTGTGGAAACAGAGACAAACAGGCCACTATGGCTGGGGTCCCCAGGACCCTGGTCATCAGTGGCTAATATTACGCTGCGCTTAACATGCACACACATAGCACGACTTTGTTTGTAGACCCCAAGCTTTTGGCAAAACAACACACTAGGGTCCTCTGTTTGGGATCACTTATTGCTATTGGCTGTGCACTTCTTGACCCACTTCCCCACGTCTTTCCAATGGGCGGCTCACGGTTTTGCGAATGAGACATGGGCTATACAGTAGAATTAATGATGTCAAAGAAATCATACTGGCAGCAGTCAACCTCAGAGTCCTCTGACACGAGGCCGCGTATAACATGTTTGAGAACACTGCAATGAGCATTGATGCAGTTGTTCGGACAACGAGTAAAATGGACCTGCACAGTGCAATAATGTTTAGACCAATATGTAGATTTGAGGGTCAATCTTTCACGTGCATGGGGGTCTGCAAACCAAGTCTTTTCAAATTCTACATCTAGCCCTTGGTGAACATGCACTGTACAATGCAAATCTTCCTCTTTCATATAATCTGTGTCAACTGATGAGGTGTTCAAGTGTGCAAGCTGTACAAGGTGTTTGGGAGTTTGTGCGAGTTGATCTGAGCAGAGCCGCCAGACATACACATACAGAGGGCTTCCAAACCCATACTGCACACCGTACATTTCACTTACTTCAATAGTTAGTCCATCTGGAGTGGACATGAGATTTACTCCTAATTTGCACATTAAATCACGTGCTAACAAATTTACTGGACATGTATGTGAGATGAGAAATGAGTGGGATGTAACTATTCCTCCCTCGCTTTCACACGGGAGGTTGACTGAGAAAGTTTCGGTTACAGGTCGTCCTGAGATGCCCATTGTCTGAATAGAATTTGAGCTGAGCGGTGGGTCTACTGGAAGTACCCCATGTTGCATCACTGAGTGTCCTGCTCCAGAATCTACTAAAAAGGTTAACACATGCCCACACACAGTGAGGGGCATACAAGGGAGTTTAGAAAAGGGAGTAGTTGTGTATTTTAACAAACTTAATGCAACTTCAGGTGTATTTATTTGGACTGGTGTATCGGGTGTTTCTGTGTAGTCTCGCTGTTGCATGCAGGTGCTGCTACTAATGTGTTTAACGTTATGTGAATGCTCCTGTCTATGTGTATCATCAGGTGTGTGTGTGTGTTACCTCCCCTGTTCTCTGTGTGGGGCCTGTTCCCGGAGTCCGCCCATCAGTCTGCTTTGCTGTACTCCTCATGGGGCCTCTGGCTGCTACTGTGGAGACAATCTCGAGCAGTGTGTCCCTTTTGATTGCAGTTGTAGCAGGTTGCGCCTTTTATCCAGGACGAGTCACTCCAGGTCGTCCTGTCTCGGCCCCTACCTCGACCTCTTCCTCTAGGTCCAGGCTGAGCAGTCTGGAGAAGAGTGAGAGTGGTGGCGTGTAGGTTTTGGTCTCTTTGTGTCAACTTTGTCTTCTCCTTCTCTTTCAGCAACTTTTCTGCATGCACAGCATACTGCTCGATCTTGGTGAGGCTCAGGAGTGCCCTCCACTCCAGCCAGGTTCACGGGCCTGGTCAGGCCACTGTGTTTTTTTTTCTCATGCGCAACGGTGAGACAGATGAGAAACGCTGACACACCTTCTCCATCTTCTTGCTTACACATACTGATCTTAGTAATGTCTATGTTCAAGGGAAAAGCACTGTCCAGACGAGCACAGAGAGCAGTGATGGTATCTCTATACTCACCATTGCCAGCCGCGCTCCAGTCTGGTGTAGTCGCTCGCTGGTCAGCTTCCGGCCACTCTTTGGAAACTTTGTTCCAATCTATACCCATCTTGATCATGAGTAGGCGGCGAAGTTCATGGGTGGTCGGTCGGAATTCTCTGCAAAACATCAACAGTTCGTTACCAAATCTCTTTCCTCCTACCTCTCTCACGTTGGGAAGAGAAGCCATGTTTTCCTTCATGTCAGCTGTCGTCCAGGGTCTGTGGACTAAAAGCACGCCATCAGCTCCAGCCACTTCCACCATTGGAAGATGAAGGACTTCAGACTTTAGATTATGGCCTTGTGGACCCACTGGTGAGCACGTGGTCAGGTCCAGGAGAGTGTCTTTTCCATCGCCATATGTAAGACCGGATCTTGTGTGTGATGGAGAAGCGAGGGGAGGTGCTGACGCTGGAGGCGGCTGGTAGGCTGGAGGAGATTCCAGAGGCTCAGTTTTTTTCTTCGTCTCAACTTCTCCCCTTCTCTGTGGGTGAGGCGCTTGTGGGAATGATGCTCCGCCTTGCTGAGGAGGCAGTGTGTCTCGGGGTGGTGGGGCAGACTCCAGGTCAGGGTCCATCTGAAATTTCAAACACTGAGAAGAGGGTGAGAGCCCTGCCTGTCGTTTCTCTCTTTTGTACTCTCTCTTAAGTGTTTCTTCTTTCCATGCATTAAACGCCCTCCAGTCCCCTAAGAACTTAACATTATCTGCAGGCTCTTCTTTTTCTTTCTGTTTCAACTTTTCTTCGAACTGTCCTATCTGCCTGGGACTAAAAATGCCCTTTTCAGGGAATCCTAAGTCCTTTACCCATATGTCAAACTGTGCCAAATAATCCTCGCCATAAGAGGTTTTCATAAACTGGATGTTTGGGTTGTCATAGGAACACCCAATTCTTGTTATAGCACATGTAGCTTCACACTTACTTGCTTTTTCTTTTCTTTCCCCAACTTACCGTTTCTGTTCCTCATTGTACACTGTTATATCAATAGGTTATGACAACAATGGCTGAGTTTTTTTTTTTTTTTCAGGATCACAAGAAGAGCAAGTTGGACTATGTCCAAAAATGCAACACAATAATCCTTTAGGTGTGTTCTTATTAGTAAACAATTTATCTGACATTTGCCTTAAATTAAAGTAGGTATCATTTAGCACAACAACCTCAAAGACAACTCACGCATGTGTACAAAATCTGTTTCTCTGTTTCAGAATTTGGAGGAGGGCAGTACTCTGTTAATTCATCAATATTTTGCGTGCACACCGGTGTGACTTTGCGACTTCGTAATCAAACCTCTCTATCCCGTTCCTCCGATGGGCCAGTTGTTCACACAGAACAAAGGGAGCAAAACTCAATTCTCTCCCAGTTACGAATCGCTGAACGTGAGTCCGTCGAGACACGCACCCGTACTTCCCTCGCTCAAATAGGTGAGCCGTTACCCAGTTGTCACTTGGGCGGATAATTCTCTTACACAACCCAATAAACTACTCATGGTTTATTGTCTCAAAATTGTGTTTTATCCGTTTTCTGCAAACATATTGATGGTACCACAGCTTAGCAGTCCTCCTGGGCTCGGACAAACTTCTGTCCATCTCTTATATCAGTCTTCCTTGACTGGGACAATCTCTGTCCATCTCTTATATCATTCTTCATTGACTAGGACAAATCTCTGTCTGTCTCTTATATCATTTTTTTAAATACTAGGACAAATCTCTGTCCATTTCTTGTATCATTCTTTAAATGCTGTTTCCACTAATTTTACACAAGAATGCAAAGTTATCACTTACTGGTTCGGTGAGCCCTGATGGCCTGGTCTCTCATCCGAGTTCTCAGCTCCGCACCATAGCCTTGGGAGTGTTCCGTCGTCCGAGAATCAGACGCATAGGGCCCACCCAGGGGACGCCAAATTCATTCATTCTCATCTCATTATCTCTAGCCGCTTTATCCTTCTACAGGGTCGCAGGCGAGCTGGAGCCTATCCCAGCTGACTACGGGCGAAAGGCGGGGTACACCCTGGACAAGTCGCCAGGTCATCACAGGGCTGACACATATGCCGCTTTTCCACTATAAACGCGGCTGAGTCGGGCTGAGCGGGGCTGTTGGAGTTGCATTTCGACTACAACCGCGCTGAACCGTGCTGGCTGGAAGTGGGTGGACACATTGGGTGGAGTTAGCGAAAGTGGGTGGACGTCAGGTGATGTCGTTAAGCAGCGCAAACAGTGACATCAGTGAGCTTTTAAGCGGTAGTCTCACGACCCGAATAGTAAACAATAAACATGGAGGACATGGAGTCGTTAGTGTTGCTGGTCTTGGTGCTGTGGCTTGTTGTCACCGACAACACGGACAGATACTGGCAAGAGCGTATAGATGAGGCGAGGTGCATAAGGCTTCAGAAATTCTCATAATTCGTAATTATTCTCCTTCCGGGTTTGCGGTGTTTACAGATCCCAGCGCGCTCGCGGGGCGTGTGTGGGCATGTGAGGACACTCCTCCTCACCAATCAGTGCACAGGGGAGTGTCTGCTCACGCCCCCAGCCTCACTCGGCACGGCTTGGCTCGCTTCAGCCCCACTCCAAAACGGTGCGAGTTTTGGGGGCTAAGCAGGGCTGAAGCGAGCCGAGTCATGCTGGTTTTTGGTAGTCGAAACGCGAGCCGTGTCGGGCTGAAGTGAGCTGAAGCGAGCTGAAAAAGGGTAGTGGAAAAGGGCCAATAGACACAGACAACCATTCACACTCACATTCACACCTACGGTCAATTTAGAGTCACCAGTTAACCTAACCTGCATGTCTTTGGACTGTGGGGGAAACCCGAGCACCCGGAGGAAACCCACGCGGACACGGGGAGAACATGCAAACTCCACACAGAAAGGCCCTCACCGGCCCCGGGGCTCAAACCCAGGACCTTCTTGCTGTGAGGCGACAGCGCTAACCACTACACCACCGTGCCGCCAGGGACGCCAAATTGTAATGGAAATTTCTAATAAACACTTCAAAACGCTTAGCAGTCGTCTTTTCAGTCATTTATTATAGTAAATCATACAAAGGTATATAAGAAAGGAAAGAAAGAAAATTAAAGCAGAACATCACCTCTAGTGATGTGAGAGTACACGCGTGTTCTCTGAGTTGTGTTTTTGTGGCTGCTATCTATTATACTCTAAAGGCATTTGCTTACTGCTTGCATCTTCACGTGATTGGCTCAAGATTTTCTATGAAGTTTTACTAATGAGTGCACCTGGCGTGCTCTGGTATGTGCAGGCAGATGCGAGTTAGGGAGAGCTCAAGCTCCCTGCTGATCACCACTGAGGTCAGGAAAAGGTGGTTACATCATGAGAAGATGCGTAGTTAGGGCGAACTCAAGCACCCTGCTCATTACCACCAAGGCCACAGAAAAGCAATTACAACATAGGAAAAAAACATCTTTCTCAGTATATTAGGCCACTTGAGCTCAACACACAGAAACACAGAGAATAATAATGTTCATCCATAAGTCACTTGAGCTCAACATACAGAAACACAGAGAATAATAATGTTCATCCATTAAAATTCCCTCACACCAGCCATTGGGGTTGCACAAGCCAGTGTATAATTAGTGCTCGTCCCAAGCCTGGATAAATTAGGGAGGATTGCGCCAGGAAGGGTATCCAGTGTAAAACCTACACCAAATCAAATATGTGGAATAGATCTGCTGTGGAGACGGCTAACGGAGAGCAGTCAGAAGATGAAGAAGAAGAAGAAGTTATAGCATGAGAAGCAGTGAAAGACCTGGGTTTGCATTGCCATGTACTGCTGCACATGACGTAACTGAAAGTTTATCCAGAGTTAGGACATAATCAAGCTGCCCACAGTAGATGAACTTCTGTCTTGTGAGAATTAATCAAGAGGAAGTGAATGTGTGGTCACCTCGCCCAATCATTACAAAAATCACCTTTCACCTCTGAAAGTGTTTGATCTGTCACATTTGTCCATTTCACATAAACATGGTGTTTAGTGACTGAATATAAAAACTGTCCCCCAGCGACACACACAAATGCATCAGCACTAGCACTGTGTTCACGCTTCGACAAATTTAATCTGGTGTGTGAGTTTAATCGTGTGATTCCTCAGAACTTTTTAAATAAGACACAAACACAAACTTCCTGTTTGTTAGTGTGCGACACTCAGGCTGGTGAGAGTGAGAGGCAGTGAAACTGTTACTGTAAATGTGATGTTCATCACTTCAGCTCGAGAACTGGAGACGCGAACACACTCGGGTAAGAACCACTCTATCTGGAACAGGAACAGTTGAGTTGATGAGATTCAGCTGGAAAATATTGCATTATTTTACTGAAGGAAAATAAAACTGTCATTTTATCAACATCAATTTATCAACTGCAGCAACAGCATCCAAACTTTTTAACTTCAGATTGACTTTTTTCTGCAGTAGATATTAAATATGAACATGTTTTTACATTCTTCATCAAATGCTTCACTTGCGCTACAGCCGCTGTTTTTTTTTTAGCTTTTTATTTATTTATATTTTTATTTTGCAAGCATATTTCATTTCTGTTGCTGTGTCTGAGTTTGGACGGAGACTTCGTTGCTCAACATATTTGCTAACAGACGAGTGTGTGCTAATGACACTGCACAACCAGGCCATGCAGATTTATCTGAACGGAACACAAGAAGCTGCAATGAACATTGTGCTGTTGGAGTGTAACAGACAGGAAGTCCAGCATTTTAATATGAATTTTCTATTCACTCTCAATAGCCCGGCTACACACTCAACACCCGAGTGCATTCATTGCTATCTCAGGTGCCTTTAATCATGATAATTTGAACAAAACACTTTCCACTTTCACCCAATTTGTGAACTGTCCTACCAGAGAGGGAAGAACAATAGACCTGCTGTATGCTAATGTTAAAGAGGCTTACTTTTCCCCCCTCCCCCCACTGGGACAACTTTGTCACGTGGTGCAGGAAGAACCGCTCAGCGTGACGAAGACGAAAGAACTGGTGGTTGATCTGAAGAGAATCAGGGCTCCGGTGAACCCTGTTAACATCCAATGGGTCAGTGTGGACATGGTGGAGGAATATAAGTACCTGGGGGTGTACTTGGATAATAAACTGGACTGGTCCAAAAACGTGGACACAGAAAAAAGCGCCAGAGTCGTCTCTATTTTCTGAGACGGCTGAGGTCCTTCAACATCTGCCGAACGATGCTGTGGATGTTCTATGAGTCTGTGGTGGCCAGTGCCATCCTGTACACTAGGGCTGCACGATTCTGGAAAAAATGTGAATCACAATTTTTTTGCTTAGAATTGAGATCATGATTCTTTGGCACGATTTTTTATACAAAATGTTTATTGCACTGTTTATAACATCTGCATTGCTGAGGTTATTTATTTTTTATTTGTCTTTTATTTATTTATCTTTTTATTTATCCTGTTTGTTTTATTAATTTTATAGGCCTAGTTATTCTGCTTAATTTATTTTTGTCTACATCCATGTATTTTCTTCATCTGTTATCCTGATTTTTGTGGATTTGTTAGATTGTACCTGTTTTATATACTTCAATTTAAAAAAAAAAGTTAGGCTACGATGCATGGCTGAATGTAACATGAGAAGAGAAAATGGAGAATGGATTGCATCATTCTTATTTACTAGTTTATGAGTTCAGTTTCTGCACTACATTACACATTCATATTAGTCTTACAGTTACATCGACATTTTTTTGTTTAAGTAATACTTATTGAGATTAATGTTTATTGTTAATTATTAATTTAGGCCAATGCTCAATTTTGGTTTAAAATACCTAAGGGGTACTGGGTAAACTAGGTCTATGGTGTGAAGTATTTATAAACATCTGATAAAAACCCGCCGAACGAACATCAAACCCGCCCAATTTTTGTCAACCAGCCCAAGCCATTTTTTGCCCGCAAAGTAGAATTCAAAACCCCCCAACTGGGCAGGAAACCGCCCAATCTGGCAACACTGGTTTCCACACACTCCACTGCAGGCGGGCTTCCTCCACTGACTGAATCACGTGTTGTAAAGACGCTTTACTATAGGTCGAGGGAGGAGTCAGCGGCAGTGCTGCCTTTAGGGGCGCTTGAAAAAATCCGGGAAGAAATGGAAGCATTTGTTTGTGATGCCGCTCGTGAAATAAAATGCTTAAGATTCGTTGTGTTTTGAAATGAGATCATGTGTATGTGTGAATCGAGACAGCGATTTTTTAACGATTTATCGTGCAGCCCTACTGTACGCTGTCGTCTGCTGGGGCAGCGGCTTGAAAGTGAAGGACACTAGCAGACTCAATAAGATCATCAGGAAGGCTGGCCATGTTGTAGGCGAGGAACTGGACTCTCTGACAGTGGTATTGGAGAAGAGGACACTATCCGAAATAAAGACAATCTTACACTGTCCTTCCCACCCTCTACATGAGGAGCTGATCAGCCACAGGAGCACGTTCAGTAAACAGCTGATTCTTCCATGCTGCACAACTGAGAGACACAGGAAATCATTCCTACCTGTTGCAGTCAAGCTGTACAATGCCACTGTATAACTGTGGTACACTGTCTTACCATGTATACTGTATCCTTAACTCAGGTTCAATATATGTATAGGAATCATGGATATAAAATCACTTAATTTTGGTTTTATTTGAAGTTATTGAACTTATGTAAATTTATTTTATCTCATCTCATTTTCATCCGCTTATCCGGGGCCGAGTCACGGAGGCAGCAGTCTGAGCATGGAAGCCCAAACTTCCCTTTCCCCAGACACCTCAGCCAGCTCCTCGGGAAGAACACCGAGGCGTTCCCAGGCCAGCTGAGAGACACAGTCCCTCCAGCGTGTCCTGGGTTTTCCCCGGGGCCTCCTCCCGGGGGGACATGCCTGGAACACCTCCCCAGGGAGGCGTCCAGGAGGCATCCGAAAGAGATGCCCGAGCCACCTCAGCTGATTCCTCTCGATGTGGAGGAGCAGCGGCTCTACTCCGAGCTCCTCCCGAGTGACTGTGCTTCTCACCCTCCAGGATTCTCATCCTAGCCGCTTCACGCTCGACTTCGCAGGGTGGCTGGGCGCTCCCTTTTATTTTATTTTTATTCTTTTTTCAGACAATTTTATCTTCTATTTTAGACAAGTTTACTTCTTCTCTGATTCAGGAACTTTGTAGCAAATTAGAATTTCCCTCTGGGGATTAATAAAGTAATTCTGATTCTGAGACAGGGATAAACACTGATAAAGTTATCTTACTGTATGTCTCTGGGATGCTATAGAAGCATTGGCGATTTACCACCAGGGGGAGGGCGGTCTGGATGTCATGCTGAATCAGGTGGGTCCAGCCTGGCTCTGCTATGAACACATCTGCGTACTGGTCCAGCAGCTCTCCCAGCTCTTGGCGCTGTCATCCGGAGAGCTCTTCTCCAAGGTGGACCAGTGCGTACCATGGAGGACCTGGGGATACAAGAGTGTGGGCTGAGAGCAGAGGAAGGGGCTCAACACAGTGGTTCAGCAGATTGATATAATATATAGAACCTGCAGCACCCCAAGATCTGCTCTTTCAGGAGCATGTAATCATCTGCCACAGCCGGCGGGAGGCTGAAGTACGCCAGTTGAGCCTCCCTGGTGAGGAGGGAAGCCAGAGCTTTTTTAAATGAGAATTGAGAATTTTCTGAATCACAACTTATTCCTGATTGGAATTGCGCAGTGCTTTAGGGGAACTGAATCTGAGGATGGTGGAGATGTGTTGCTCAACTGAAAGACCAAATTCATCATCCATTTATTACTTTAGAACTTTTGTTTCTTATAACATTTCTAATTTGTTCTAATCTTATGATCTCTCTCTCTCTTTGTCTTTCTCAGATGCTCCTCAGGTCTCTCCCTCCTCCAGCTGTAACACCACTCAGGATTTGATCATGTGTTACTGTGAGGTTCATGGAAATCCACCTCCTAAACTGGAGTGGCATG
This sequence comes from Neoarius graeffei, assembly GCF_027579695.1. Lineage (NCBI taxonomy): Eukaryota > Metazoa > Chordata > Actinopteri > Siluriformes > Ariidae > Neoarius > Neoarius graeffei. The sequence goes on along the minus strand of NC_083589.1, from coordinate 2,488,154 downwards.
TCTCCAATCAAACTGCCGAACACTCAGAAGCCACACCCATCCAAGTGGAGTCTGTAGGCAATACGAGTTTAAGAAAATTTATTTTGTTTTCCATCTGTCAATCACATAAGGACACGCCCACTCTGCACTATGTTAGCTCCAATAGTCTGGGCATGGCCTCTCAAGCCTTCTTCTTTACATCAAACACTCAGTACCCTGCTGAAGGTTAGAACAAAATCTATTCAGTGTGTTTTGTTCATTACTCATTATTGTGACTTACATCATTATTTTAAGATTTCATCTCATTATTTTGACTTAATGACTATTTATTTTGATATAACTACTCATGTCTAGTATTTGTGTCATGGTTGCGCCGAATACAGGGCAGAACTACAATCCCTATCAGCCACTGCACATCTCCTGATTGCAACACTTACCATGTCACATGACTCTTTCTACTTGATTCATATTTAGAAAATCCTTGTTGAAACAAGTTTCTAAGTCAAACTAATCAGCAACTAAGTCAATATCATGAGTTAATAATAATAATAATAATAATAATAATAATAATAATAATAATAATTTATCAGCCCAATGGTTATAGGAGTGCTGGGTAGCTTCACTGATAGACGAGAAGGATATTTGAGCAACATCCATGTCGGGGTGAAACCCTTTACTATGTAGAAGATGGTTTTGCTTGGATCAGTGAGGATCCTCCATAGTGCCCTGGATTGCTGAGGCTACTTGTTGTGGCCAGAACAGGACTCACCAGTACATACGTACTGTGAAGGAAATCATAGCAATAATAATAATAAGGAAGTTTATCATTGAGTGTTTTGAGTAGTTTTTAAGCAATTCACCAACAATTATGATTTTCAATTTATTAATGAATGACGCCTTGCACGTTTTAACTCTTTAATGTCATGGAATGACCATGAGGTTCGAGTCTTCAGGGCAGAGGAGTTCGAGCTTTCCAGGTTCTCGGGAAGATGCTAAGCTCATTTTTTAAAAATAATTAAATTTCAAAGAGAATAAAAACAATAGAAGTGTGATGGAATGTCATATCTAGTCACTATACCATAATCGATAACAGGAAATAACTTCTGTATTGGGAAATTCATGTGACTGACTGAGTCTTGGTTAGAGCCCTGAGTTTCACCTGTGAAGGGTGCATTGTTTGTTGTTGTTGTTGTTCAAAAAGGATAAACCAATATGAACACCAGAGAGCTGTCTATGGGAGAAAAGAAAGTCATTTTCAAGCGAGGAAAAAAGGGAAAATTGATCAGACCCATTGCACAAGCATTGGGTATTGCCAATACAATGATTTGGGATGTCCTGAAAAAGAAAGGAACCACTGATGTACAGTACTAAGAACCAGACATGGAAAAGGTCAACTAACAAAAAAACCAGGAGGTGTTGGTGGTCTGACTCAAAAGGGGTCAAGTTGTTTAACACATCTGGATGTAAATATTAGGAAATGAAAGCTGAAATTTTGATCTATCATCTCATATTAATCTCCTGACCTCAGACCCAAATGTCTTCAGTGTATAGCTTAAAAAAAAAAAAAAAGAATTGACCTTGCTGTTTCAATACTTTCAGAAGGTACTGTTTTAGTTTAATCTAAGCAACATGTATCTCACAATTTCAGTGTCTTACAAAAGTATTCATCCCCCTTGGTGTTTGTCCTGTTTTGTCGCATTACAAGCTGGAATTTAAATGGATTTTTGGAGGGTTAGTATCATTTGATTTACACAACATGTCTACCACTTTAAAGGTGAAAAATTGTTGTTTTATTGTGACACAAACAATAATTAAGATGAAAAAACAGAAATCTGGAGTGTGCATAAGTATTCAGCCCCTTTCGTATGAAACCCCGAAATAAGAGCTGGTCCAACCAATTCACTTCATAAGTCACATAATTAGTTGATTAAGATCCACCTGTGTGCAATCAAAATGTCACATGATCTGTCACATGATGTCTGTATAAATCAACCTGTTCTGGAAGGACCCTGACTCTGCAACACTACTAAGCAAACAACATGAAAACCAAGGAGCCTCCAAACAGGTCAGAGACAAAGTTGTGGAGAAGTATAGATCAGGGTTGGGTTATAAAAATATCCCAAACTTTGAATATCCCACGGAGCACCATTAAATCCATTATAGCAAAATGGAAAGAATATGGCACCACTACAAACCCAACAAGAAAAGGCCACCCACCAAATCTCACAGACCGGGCAAGGAGGGCATTAATCAGAGATGCAACAAAGACACCAAAGATAACACTGAAGGAGCTGCAAAGATCCACAGCGGAGATGGGAGTATCTGTCCATAGGACCACTTTAAGCCCTACACTCCACAGAGCAGGGCTTTATGGAAGAGTGGCCAGAAAAAAAGTAATTGCTTCAGAAAACATGCTTGGAGTTTGCCCAACAGCATGTCACAGACTCCCCAAACACATGGAAGAGGATTCTCTGGTCAAATGAGACTAAAACTTATCTTTTTGGCAATCATGAGAAATGCCATGTGTGGCACAAACCCATCACTCTTAGAACACCATTCCCACAGTGAAGCATGGTGGTGGCAGCTTCATACTGTGGGGATGTTTTTCATCTACAGGGACAGGAACGCTGGTCAGGACTGAAGGAAAGATGGATGGCACTAGATTCAGGGCAATTCTGGAGGGAAACCTGTTTGAGTTGGCCAAAGGTTTGAAACTGGGACAAAGGTTCACGTTCCAGCAGGACAATGACCCTAAACATACTGTGAAAGCTACACTGGAGTGGTTTAAAGGGAAATGTTTAAATGTCTTGGAATGGCCAAATAAAGCCCAGACCTCGATCCAATTGAGGATCTATGGTATAATTTGAAGATTGCTGTACACCAATGCAACCCATCTAACTTGAAGGAGTTGGAGCAGATTTGTCTTTAGGAATGGGCAAAAATCCAAGTGGCTAGATGTGCTCAGCTAATAGAGACATACCCCAATAGTATTGCAGCTGGAATTGCAGAAAAAGCTGCCTTTTCAAGTGACTTTTTTTTTTGGGGGGGGGGATGTGTGAATACCTATGCACACTATAGATTTCTATTTTTTCATCTTATTGTTTGAGTCACAATAAAACAACTTGCAGCTTTAAAGTGGGAGGCATGTTGTGTAAATCAAAATGGTACTAACCCTCCAAAAATCCATTTTAATTCCAGCTTGTAATGCAACAAAACAGGACAAACACCAAGGGGGATGAATACTTTTGCAAGATACTGTAATTCTGACCCTATGTTGATTTCAGAAAACCCAAAATAAATTAAAACTTGTGCAGCAAATTATTTTTTTCTATTAAAGATATATGTTGTACAGTCATTTTGCCACAGAAAAAGAACAGCTCAAAGAAAATGTTGAAAGCCCAATCTTACCATGATATTCATGTCCATAATGTCATTCATATCTGGGTATGTAAACTTTTGACTGTAGCTGTACCATCCTTGGTGGCATGGTGGTGTAGTGGTTAGCACTGTCACCTCACAGCAAGAAGGTTCTGGGTTTGAGCCCAGTGGCTGACGGAGGCCTTTCTGTGTGGAGTTTGCATGTTCTCCCCGTGTCTGCGTGGGTTTCCTCCAGGTGCTCCGGTTTCCCCCACAGTTTAAACACATGCAGGTTAGGATAATTGGTGGCTCTAAATTGACCATAGGTGTGAATGGTTGTCTGTATCTATGTGTCAGCCCTGTGATGATCTGGTGACTTGTCTAGGGTGTACCCTGCCTCTCACCCATAGTCAGCTGGGATAGGCTCCAGCTTGCCCATGACCCTGCACAGGATAAGTGGTTACAGATAATGGATGGATGGACGGATCATTCTCTGCATATGATGAGAAATCACTCCTCTTTATTACATTCTGCCAACAGCCATGAGCTGTCACTCCATTGTTGGTTCTGTTTCCATGTTAAAGGTTTGGACATCATCCCACATTGCTTTATCACCATTACTTTCCTTTTGAGTGCCAAGCTGTCAAGAAAGAGGTTGCAATCCCTCAATTCACCACTAGAAGCTCTCTTTCAACTTCACCCCACTTGGAAACGTGACACTGAAGAGATATAACAGCACAGTGTACTGTAACAGTGGGGTCTGTAATTCTGCGACTCACCACTAAAAGCCTTATTCATAGGGCAACCCTACTCAGCCATTCCGTGCAAAAGAAGAATCACAGTTACTACTCACTCTGGAGTGGACCAATGTGATCGGTTGTATTTCTGTGCAAACCACAGAATAAACTCACGAAAGGTGCTGCTGAAAATCTCTTGATGCAGTAGATCAGCTAGGACTGAAGCTTGGAAGCTTGGGGACTTGATTAACCCTGCTTCATGGCTCAGCAGTGCGATAGTAAAATTACAAGAACAACAGCAATCAGTCATGTTTCACAACTCAAGGTTATGGACATGGAATGATGAGGACAACACCATTCCACCACCCTTCATGACTCAGGATTATGAATGTACTCGACACTCATGGGCTTCTCACACACCTTTCTGGCACTCCAAGGATTTATAGTCTCATCTCATCTCATTATCTCTAGCCGCTTTATCCTTCTACAGGGTTGCAGGCAAGCTGGAGCCTATCCCAGCTGACTATGGGCGAAAGGCGGGGTACACCCTGGACAAGTCGCCAGGTCATCACAGGGCTGACACATAGACACAGACAACCATTCACATTCACACCTACGGTCAATTTAGAGTCACCAATTAGCTTAACCTGCATGTCTTTGGACTGTGGGGGAAACCGGAGCACCCGGAGGAAACCCACGCGGACACGGGGAGAACATGCAAACTCCACACAGAAAGGCCCTCACCGGCCCCGGGGCTCGAACCCAGGACCTTCTTGCTGTGAGGCGACAGCGCTAACCACTACACCACCGTGCCGCCCAGGATTTATAGTATCTTGCAAAAGTATTCATCCCCCTTGGTGTTTGTCCTGTATTGCTCCATTACAAGCTGGAATTAAAATTGATTTTTAGAGGGTTAGCACCATTTGATTTACACAACATGCCTACCACTTTAAAGGTGAAAATTGTTTTATCGTGACACAAAAAATTAAGATGGAAAAAACAGAAATCTGGAGTGTGCATAGGTAGATTTCTGGGGTTTTTTTCATCTTAATTATTGTTTGTCACAATAAAACAACAATTTGAATGAATATTTTTGTAAGACACTGTCTACATGTAAGGTCAAATATATAAGAACAGCGCCTGCAATATTTTGTTAAATGTCCCTTAGCCAGTTTCACCTTGATCAGAGGTTTATGATATCTCATTTACCCATAAAGATTTCCCGATGAAGGCTTTTCCATTGTCCATGTAGTCCACTGGAAACTTTATTTGAGCTTGAACATGTCAATTTTCATTGCAGAACTTCTTCCTTGGATTGCAGCCTTCAGTCCATGGTGATGTAAAACTCACCTGACTGTAGACAGTGCTCCAGAAGCTTCCAGTTCATGGCAGGCCTGTGCCTTGGTGGTTCCTGACCACCTGAACCAATTTTCTTTCAGCTGAGTGTGACAGTTTGGTTCTTCTTCCAGTAAAGTGGCTTCGCCTCCCAATAACTTGTACTTACATACAACTGTTTGAACTGATGATCTTGGAATCTGCAGATGTTTAGAAATGTCTTCAAGAGACATTCCTGAATGTGTAAATCTATGATCCTCTTTCTCAGAACTGCACTGAGCTCCTTGGACTTTCCCACTGTACTGTGTGTTGGTCAATCCAGTGAGTGTCAATCAAACCCTTTTTATGTTGTGCACAGAGACGCTACCAGCTGTAGACATTTATTATCACTTAACAGGAAGTTAAGAGGCCATGGTCTTGGCCAGTTAAAAGTCATTTTGGAACTTTCAGCACCACTGCATTAATAATATAAGTAGGTATGTGTACCCGCATATTATTGATCCTGTATGTATGCTTTTGACCCTGTGCTGATTTCCAAAAACCCAAATTAAATTTAACCCAAAGGAATAATTAAAGGAAATCAGTGAAAGCCCAATATTACCATGACATTCATGTCCCTGTATGTAAACTTCTGATCACAACTGAGTATCATTGGCAGCATCTGAAAGGGAATTGTTTATCTGAGTCATAGCAATGCATTTTTGGCAGCAAATCTGAGTTGGCCTCGAAGGACAGAGGCTTTGCACTGGCTATTTACATTCAGAGCATTTGGCAGACTTATTCAGAGTGACGGACATTTATCTGATTTATAGAACTGAGCAGAACTGGGCAGCCTGGCAGCAGTGGGATCTTCCAATCGGGAGTTCAATGTCTTGAGCGCGGATCTACCACTGCCATAGAAGCCAATTTCAAAGTGGCAAAGACCAGCAGAGAATTGTTTCTGAGAATCAGCCATCAATGGGGAGATGGATATTCTGGCATCATAGGTGGCTCGGGTCAGCTTGGAGTGAACTATGCCGAACCAGCCACAGAGACTGCTGGCAGGTTCCAAACACTGTGCTTCAGTACTGCAAGGAGGTGGGTGATGCTCTGCTGCACTGCATCTGAGCTCATGCCACATTCTTACAAGCAGCCTGTCCTGAATGTGTATTGGTCATTGTTGGTCGCAGCCCATCACTGGTGGCTGCATGAAGTGCTATGATGAGGCACATGAGACCAAAACACCAAACTGCTGTCATCTGGGTGAGATCTTAAGACACTCCTTGCGCATGGCACACATGGGAATTTACCTACAGCTGCTTGTATTGGAATGATTACCTCATTCTGCAGCCAGTGACCTCTCTATGAGAAAAGCTGATCTTCTCTCTAGTAACTCTTGGCAATGAGACACCTCGAAAAGATTGCAGGTCGAATCCCCATCAAACTGGTGTATGGGTGCTCCCAGGTATTGTTAGCACAGTCCATGCTGAAGAGCATGTGATAAAACCTGAAAAAGCTGAAACAAGGCTGCTCTGTTGCCCTACAACCAAAAAGAGTCATATAAGGAATAAAACACATGAATCAAAAGTCAGAGTGACCAAATGTATCAGAAAGATCGCCAGAAGTAGAATCAGAAAGATCCCAGGTTTAGAATGAGGGATTCTACTTTGCATGTTTCCAGAAATACAATGATCCTCATCTGAGTCTGTAAAGCCCATCTGTTAGATTGGGTCACTTCAGTAGACCTGGGTGTTTCACCATTCACGTGCTGATGACTCTGGGACACAGTCCACTTTTTGGTTTGCTTTTCATTAACAGGCATTTCAAACCCATGTCCTACCCTCCAACTTCTTTATCGAGTAGATGGTGTAGGAAAGTAGACCTGTCTCTGAGGGTCAGAAACAGGGGATGGTACAGCCATACTTGGAGGAAGGGTTCTGATGGCCTTCCACCAAGAAGATGTGCTGCTGAGATGTGTCCACCTTGAGGAACTCGGGATACCTGCCAGGGTCCTCCATCACTCAGAATCGAAGCCAAACTCCATGAGAAAGCTCCAAATTACTGAATACATTTGAAACGTGCTGTGTGATTTTGTGTGAAAGGTTTCGACAGGTGTGTACATGCACTCAGGAAGGTATCAAAGTGCTGAAACACTCTGGCCTCTGGAAGAAAGAAGTGTTTATGACTATATGACATGATAGAACATGCACTTCTTATTTATTTGTTTCAACAACATTGTGTCTGGAGATAAAACATCTAAAATGTATAATTTACAAGCCTAGATATATTTCACTGTGGTTTAGACTTAAAATAGATTTAATTCGATTCTGAAGGTATTATTTACCGTTTGGTTATTTTATGTTCAGGGCTGAATATTTCCTCCATGCTGATTGGTGCTGCAGTTGGAGTTTCAGTAATTATGATGACGATGTGTGGAGTATTCCTGTGTGTAAGGTGTGTTTATTCTACAAAATGTTTACTTTTATGCTCAGGAATCTAGTTAACCAAAAATTACTGCTAAATTTAACTCCTCATTTTTAGGCACATGGAAGATTTAATGTAATATAATCAACACAAACTTAATTACCTTTTATATTTTCAGGACAATAAACCCTTCAAGAAAAGGAGATACAGTGAGTCCTTCAGGACAGGAAGATACAGCAGGACTATGTTAGGGTTTTGCTGGGATTCGAACCTGGTTCGCTGGTGTGATAATCTAGCAAACCCTCACTAGGCCACCAGGGGGATGACTGAAATGCAGAGGCATGAGGCGGAAGTAGAAAAAGTATCAAAAGGTTTATTTACAATATTTACACGCAAAAAATCCAAAAAGTATAATCCAAAACGCTCAGAAGATATAAGGGAAAAAAATAAAAAAATCCAAAAGTTCAAAGTCAATGCAAAAGCCAATAACCAGAAAAGAAGGGGTAAACATCCAAACACTCAGAAGAGCCAAAAAGTAAAAAAACAAAATCCACAAAGTCCAAAAGAAAGCAAAAATGCAAAGAACACAAGGACATAGATGAGGAAATCGGAACAGAGGTAACTGGAGCTAAACATAGCACAAAGACTACAGGGCCCTGTACTACGAAGCGGGTTTTCTGGCTTACCAGGGTAACTTCGAGAGTAACTGGATCACGTGCAGCGTAACTTCCTGATTAACCCATACTACGAAAGTTGGCTATGTTCAAACTGAGGTATGCTGCCATGGCAACTTACACTGCATCTCAAACCTGCTCATCTCAGGTTATGTTCTTGGTTAACTAGAGGTTTCCAATTAACCACACCCTTTTTAAACACCACCTCTCCACCAACATTTCCTCTAGAGACAATGCCAGCATACCTGGATGACCTGTGCGATATCGGAGCGCAGATTAGAGATGGGATTTATGACTCTTTGATGGGATCCGCATCTTTGTGATCCGTTCTTTGAAAAGAGCCGTTCAAAAGACTGGCTCATTTGGCTCTTTTTAAATATTTATTCAGTTTTAAGAAGACCATGTCTAAAGAAGCCAGATCCCTCTGCTTAGACAGTGACCTCAATATTTCTGGACATACCTTTTATATAAAGCAACCTAGACTTACATTATTGTAACCCCTAAACGCTCATAAATAACCATTAAAAAACAATGAGGGCTTCAATGAATGTCCATGCAGAACGGCTTTTCTGTAAAAAAAAAAAAAAACCCACTCAAGAACATAGTTACCAAGAATGCAAGAATATTTTATAGAAAAACACTTGTTTTACAAAAATATTTAAGTCTGAGATACAAAATAGATACAACTACAATAAATATAACAAGAACTAGTTATCACACAAGAACATTTTAATAGGAAAAAAACAAACTTCCTATATTAAATATTGAAATTGTAACAAAAATAGATACAACTAAGCAGTCAGATAAATAGATAGTTATAACAAGAACACAAGATTATTTTAATAGGAAAAAACAAACTATTAATGCAAAAAATATATTAGAAAAATAGATACAACTAGACAAACAGATAAATAAAATACACAAAAATAGAACAAACAAAATGACGGTAGAATAAATTAAATGAATGTCTGTGCAAAGTAGTTTTCCCACAATATTATCATTAATATCACACAACAACATTATAAACTATATACAAAACAATTTGAACTATTAGGCAAACAGATAAAACTTGAAAAAATAAAAGGCAAATGAATGCTTGCTTGCGCACACACATACCATTATGAATTATGTTTTTATATTTCATTTTCACCTGTTGCCAGGTGCGTTTGGCACTGCTGTTGCCTCTGAAATGTTCACAGGACATACACCAACTTAGTCAAAGGGACTGAACAGTCAGTCATCCTAATTCATGTGACTCTGTGCACATATCAGCTTAAGTAGGCTACTCTATGAATTTACCATACCAAATTTTATTCAGGATTTTTCGGACATTAAACAAGCTATATATGACTGGGGCCACGTCGAAGGACCATTTTCTGTGACTTGTGATTGATCATGAAGCTTTCTCTCATCCTATACTTCTGTTCTGGAACATGTAGAGGGGAGAATATACTTACGCATTTACCTGATCGGCAATTCATTGCCAACATGCTTGCCGCTCCTTATTGGCAGCCGCTGTGTTAGATTTTGCTCTTAATGTTGTTTTGAACTCCTCGTAGCTTTGCATTATGACAGCGCATTTTTCCTCCGTGAAGTACGGCGACCATGCCATTGTGAACAGTGGTGATTTGCGCTGATAACCTCCCCTTTAACGTGAACGCGCATTAACCCTGATTAGGTTAAACCAGGTTCAACAAATCAACTTCATAACTGGCGTCGTAGTACCGTTTAACTCCAAACAAGATAACCAGGTTTTGTCAACCCCGGTTTAGCGGGGGAACCCTGGGTTACTTCTGGGTAGGTTAACCTCCGTTCGTAGTACAGGGCCCAGGACTGAACTCAGGGGTATAAATACACAAACTAAAATAGGACACAGGTGACAATAATGAGGACTAGGCGGGGCACAAGACACATGGAAAACAACAAACATAAAACACAGAAACAGTGGCGGCCTCTAGAGGCCAAAACAAACATGACAAGAAAAGGAAATGGCCTCTAGAGGCCAAAACAGTCCCAGTCCTAACAGACTAGTTTTAAACAACATGGTTAGTGTGAAATTACACACACACACACACACACACACACACGATCATGTTAGTGGCCCTTGATATTACAACCCCAATTCCAAAAAAGTTGGGACAAAGTACAAATTGTAAATAAAAACGGAATGCAATAATTTACAAATCTCAAAAACTGATATTGTATTCACAATAGAACATAGACAACATATCAAATGTCAAAAGTGAGACATTTTGAAATTTCATGCCAAATATTGGCTCATTTGAAATTTCATGACAGCAACACATCTCAAAAAAGTTGGGACAGGGGCAATAAGAGGCTGGAAAAGTTAAAGTTACAAAAAAGGACCAGCTGGAGGACCAAATTGCAACTCATTAGGTCAATTGGCAATAGGTCATTAACATGACTGGGTATAAAAAGAGCATCTTGGAGTGGCAGCGGCTCTCAGAAGTAAAGATGGGAAGAGGATCACCAATCCCCCTAATTCTGCACCGACAAATAGTGGAGCAATATCAGAAAGGAGTTCGACAGTGTAAAATTGCAAAGAGTTTGAACATATCATCATCTACAGTGCATAATATCATCAAAAGATTCAGAGAATCTGGAAGAATCTCTGTGCGTAAGGGTCAAGGCCGGAAAACCATACTGGGTGTCTGTGATCTTCGGGCCCTTAGACGGCACTGCATCACATACAGGCATGCTTCTGTATTGGAAATCACAAAATGGGCTCAGGAATATTTCCAGAGAACATTATCTGTGAACACAATTCACTGTGCCATCCGCCGTTGCCAGCTAAAACTCTATAGTTCAAAGAAGAAGCCGTATCCAAACATGATCCAGAAGTGCAGATGTCTTCTCTGGGCCAAGGCTCATTTAAAATGAACTGTGGCAAAGTGGAAAACTGTTCTGTGGTCAGACGAATCAAAATTTGAAGTTCTTTATGGAAATCAGGGACACCGTGTCATTCGGACTAAAGAGGAGAAGGACGACCCAAGTTGTTATCAGCACTCAGTTCAGAAGCCTGCATCTCTGATGGTATGGGGTTGCATTAGTGCGTGTGGCATGGGTAGCTTACACATCTGGAAAGACACCATCAATGCTGAAAGGTATATCCAGGTTCTAGAGCAACATATGCTCCCATCCAGACGACGTCTCTTTCAGGGAAGAACTTGCATTTTCCAACATGACAATGCCAAACCACATACTTTATCAATTACAGCATCATGGCTGCGTAGAAGAAGGGTCCAGGTACTGAACTGGCCAGCCTGCAGTCCAGATCTTTCACCCATAGAAAACATTTGGCGCATCACAAAACGGAAGATATGACAAGAAAGACCTAAGACAGTTGAGCAACTAGAATCCTACATTAGACAAGAATGGGTTAACATTCCTATCCCTAAACTTGAGCAGCTTGTCTCCTCAGTCCCCAGACATTTACAGACTGTTGTAAAGAGAAAAGGGGATGTCTCACAGTGGTAAATATGGCCTTGTCCCAACTTTTTTGAGATGTGTTGTTGTCATGAAATTTAAAATCACCTAATTTTTCTCTTTAAATGATACATTTTCTCAGTTTAAACATTTGATATGTCATCTATGTTCTATTCTGAACAAAATATGGAATTTTGAAACTTCCACATCATTGCATTCCGTTTTTATTTACAATTTATACTTTGTCCCAACTTTTTTGGAATCGGGGTTGTAATTTTTAGAGTAAAGAATTGTATTTCCTGTTGATTTACAAGCCCGTTTTACAGGAGGAAGATGAAGATGGTTAGTTTTTTCTTTTTTATCAGACATCTAATTTTTTAGGTTTGTTTACCTGACATGTTTCAACGTACGACTGTCGTCTTCCTCAGAGTCTCACCGGATGTTATTGGTGACGCATCTTATCAGCTGATGTTTCCGAAGGCGTGACCTTCCTGTCTGGTTTGACAGGTCGGTCACGCCTTCTACTGTCTGTTCGTCCCCTGCAAGATGGCACTCCAGGTATGGGAGAGCATGTATGCTCCCTTATCTCGGTTGATGGTCCTCGGACTTCGCTTATGGATCTCTATGGCCTCCCTGATCCAGCGCTGATGTTTATTATCTTCTGTGCGGATGACTCTGGCATTCCCCCAGTCCATAATATGATTTTCCCTTTTGCAATGATCTGTTATGGCTGACTTATAATTTTCCTGTTGTGCCTTTTCTTTTATTGTTCAGGTTTGTCTTGTAGCTGTCTCCTTTTCGCACTCTTTCTTATATTCATTTTTTCTTGTGTTGAAACTTCTTCCTGTCTCCCCGATGTAAGTTTTATTGCATAATTGGCATGGAATCTCATATATGGTGTTGCATTTGTTGTCCGGATGTATTCTGTTTTTGGGATGAACCAGGATCTGACGGAGTGTTGTGTATGGTTTGACAGGTGTGTTAATGTTGTATTTCCTCATTGCTCTTTGAATGTGTTCCGTTATTCCTCTGATGTATGGTAATGTCACTACTCTCCTGTGTTCTTGTTTGTTGGTTTATTTTTTCTCTTTCTTCTGTGTTTTATTGTTCTTGACCTGTTCCGCCCCTTTGGATATTGCCCATTGTGGATATTGACATGCCTTCAGTGCGTGTTGTATATGTTGTTCCTCCTGTTCTTTGTCCTGTGGATCTGTAATTATTGCTACGCGTTCATGTAATGTTCTAACTACAGATATTTTGTGCATTATGGGGTGTTCAGAAGTCCAGTTTAAATATTGGTTTTCCAGATTGAATGGAATACTTGAATGATCGGATGATACACGGACCGTCGGTGTGTGTAGGTTTTCTGTGTACTTTTATTTTGATGTCCCCATCTTCTGTGTGTTGTATTTTTAAGTCCAAAAATGCTATTGACTGCTCCTTTTCCTCTTCATGTGTGAATTTTATATTGCCGGTATTGTCTATGGTGTTGAGATGGTCGGTAGGTTGTTGAGTGTATCCCTTCTTTACTTTTTCCAGTACGTCATCCACGTAACGTTTCCAGAGTGTTGGCCTGTATTCTGCTGGTATTGTAGTGAGTGCTTTCTGCTCCAGGTCTTCCATGAAAAAAACGCACATGATGGCTGATAGTGGGTCTCCCATGGCAAAACCTTCCTTTTGTCTGTATATTGTGTTCCTGAACTGAAAGTATGTGGATGTGGCGATGAATTGAAGGAGCTGAGTGATGTCTTGTACAGTGAGGTTTGTGCGTTTCTGGAGCGTCCTATCTGTTTTTAATTTTTCTTGTACTACCTGTATGGTGGCTTCCGTGGGTGTTCTGGTGAAAAGAGATATGACATCGTGTGAAATGAAAACTTCGTCTTGCTGCATTTTTATGTTTTTTAGTTCTTCTGCCAGTAGTTTTGAGTTTTTGCAGTGTTGGTCTGTGAGTCCTAGTAATGGTTTAATTATTTCGGTGAGTGCTTTTGATAGGTTGTATGTCACTGAACCAATGCTATCTACTATGGGGCGTAATGGTATTCCTGGTTTGTGTATCTTTGGTGTGCCGTAAATCCTGGGGATGACGTTGGCTGTGGGTACTAAATGATTGTATGCCTGTTTATCTATTTTATTTTCATCGAGTAGCGGTTTGAGTAGTGCTTTAAGTTTCTTTTTCTTGTCTTCGGTTGGATCTTTTCTTAATATCTCGAAGGCGTTGTTACTGAGTAATTCCATCATTTTCTGTTCATATTCATCGGTGTCCATGATAACTGTTGTTCTGCCTTTATCTGCTGGGAGGATTGTGATGTCTTTATTTTTTGCTAATGTTCTCATGGCTTTGGCTTCCTGTTTGGTGATGTTGCTAGGTGGTGGTTTGGCCGTTTTCAATATACCAGCTATTGCATTTCTTAGTGCTGCTTTTTGTGCCTGATCCTGTATTCTTTCACATGCTAATTCAGTTGCCAGAATGAATTCATCGTGTGGTATGTTGTTTGGTGTGACAGCGTAATTGAGTCATTTTCCTAGTATACTGCGTTCTGCTTGTGAGAGTTTGTACCTTGATATGTTATGAATCCATTTGTCGTTGATGTGTGCCTGCGCCGGTTCTGTCTTCTTTTTCTGTGCGATGAGTCTGTCCAGTTTTCGGATTTGTCGAGTTTTTGTCTTGGTGAATTCCTGCTCATGTATGTCTGCCAAGTGTCCGTGTATTGCTAATTCCATATCCTTGTTCTGGGGAAACCGGCGTTTGAAAGTTTCCGTCTCCCTATGTAGTTCGCTGTTGATATTATTGAGTTTGTCAGTTGTGCACCGTATTTGTTCTTTTACCAGAGTCATCCGCACTTTCCTGATCATCTTCTCCGCGTTTCTGGTTGGAATCGAGTTCTTGATATTCAGGCTGGCCAGTATGACTTCTTCATCCCGGCAGCGCAGATTGAATCTCAGGTGGTTTCTGTAGCGTGCCCATTTTTGCGTCAATCTTTCTAGGCGGTAAACAAACCTAAAAAATTAGATGTCTGATAAAAAAGAAAAAACTAACCATATTCAGTATAAGACATAATGAACGTAATTGAAAGAGGAAGATGAAGAGTCTGTGTATGCGAACAAAACAGTTTTATCAGAGTCCCTTCATTACTCCACTATCAAGTTTCCAAATAGAGAAGGAAGTGAAATCCGAGGTCTTTCTTCTCTCACTGCCAAATATGCCACCATCCACCACAGCGCTGGACCACAAAGCAAAGGAGAAACTGGAGAAACAGCAATCGAGGAGGTCCAGGAAGAAAACATGATGAATATGGACAGTGTAATGATGAAAAACTCTGTTGAAGAGGAGGTAACATACGGAAACATCAAACATAAGCCAACAGCGACGCAAACTCAGGTCAATTTAGATGAAGGTGATGATGGAAGTAAAAAATCTAAAGAAATTAAAGAGGCGAAAGAAAGAGCATCAGAACAGCTCGGACACTCAGACGGAGCTGAAGGCATTTATGCACAAGTTAAACCTCGTAAACATGGACACGAATAAAAAAAATCATTATTGTTTAAAATCTTCGGTATTCAGGCTACAAACTTTATATATATATATATATATATATATATATATATATATATATATATATAGCGTGTGTGTGTGTGTGTGATGGAAATAGATGCTTGAATGATAAATATGCATTTCTTTTATTCACTCAACGGCCACTTTAATAGGAACTTGTTGTTGAGTCTAAGATCCCTGTTCTTGGCTGCAGGAGTGGAACCCAATGTGTTCTTCTGCTGTTGCATGCTGAGATGCTTTTCTGCTCATCACGGTTGTAAAGAGTGATTATATGAGTTACTATATTCTTCCGGGCAAAAAAGCTTGAACCAATCTGTCCATTCCCCTCTGACCCTCTCTTATCAACAAGGTGTTTATTTTCATCCACAGAACTGTTGCTCACTCACTCAGTGTTTTTTCAGGGATGTGATTTGGGGCTGGTGAAATTATCTGAAAATTTTAGCCAGGGGTCTGGGGGCCGCAGATAGCCTGGTGGGGGGACAAGGGGGGCGAAGCCCCCCGAAGCTCCTGGGTTCTGGGGTTTTCTGACTTAAAAATTGTACTAAAATGGCAAGCAAACACACAAGAAAAAATGTCATGATTAACAAATTCAAGCCAATTTAATGGTCAACATGCAACTCAGCCACTATAGTAAATTCAACGATTCTTAACTGACAAAAAGCCAAAACATGAAACCTAAAAATGTCATTCTAAATTAAATCTGCATTAAAATAAATAGAAAATTGTATAAGGAAAAACAAAATTTATACTTTCACAAAATCCTCAACATACTATTTCCTTTTTGACATCAATGCCTTCAGGTGTGTTTTCCTTGCTTGCTTTTGAGCAGCTTGAATTGTTCTTCTGGAGGCAGCCTTGCTTTTTTGTGAGTCTTCCTTCACAGCAAGTAGCTGTCGTTTGGCAGACAAACTATCTGCTTCTGTCTCCTTCTCTTCCCTGTACCTCTTACTTGAAGTTCTGATGTTCAGGCACACCTTGGGCTTAATGGGGTCCAATAAAATGTCCTTCCTGCCAAAGTACTTCACACATGTTGTCTTCTTGGCCCTCAGTGCGTACTTGACAGTCTGGATGGAGCTGTAGGTGGAGATCTGCATCCTGCACGACTTCTCATTCAGGACATCTCCCATGACGTTGAATGCCCCCTCCACCTGTGGACCATGGAAGCAGCTCATCAGCGCCTTCACCATCTTGGCAAGCATTGGGTAGTTGCCCTGTTTGAACACTTGAGCCCACCAGTGATCAAGTTCAACTGCCTTTCCGTCTGTGTCCAAGGGAGATGGCAAGTCGCTATCAAGCTGGTATGCCCTCACTTCCAGATCATAGGCTTCCAACTCTGAATCTTGGAGGACATTGGTCACAAGCGATGGGAGCTTCATCAGCAGGCTCAGTGTTGTGCTGTGTCCTCTTGCCAGAGGGTCAATGGCAGATGCTGCTTTTAGTAGCTTGCTGTCCATGGGTAACTTCTGCTGAAGATACTTTCCACATGCCAGATATGCTGCCTTAGCTTTAATCTTGAAGTTTCTGATGGAGGTTTTCTTCGTGGACAGCAACTTGTTGGTGACCCCGCCGTAGAAAATGTCTTTTTCTCTCAGCTGGTTCAACTTGTTGTCGAGATCAGTGCTCTTCAGTTTGTTTTCCTGGAGAATCTCTGGCTTTATGAAGCAAGACAAAAAGTTCTTGAACACAGCAACCTGCTTATCGTTGAGCTTGTGGATCATTGGGGTCTTGCTTTTGAAGGTTGTGACGTAGTTTTTCAGCAGTGGAAGGACAGCGGTGTAGAAGTTGAGGGTTAGCAGGGTGTCAAGTCTGGTGTAAAAGATCTTCTCAATGATTCTCTGCTTCCTCTTCTTCCCATCTTCTGTCATAGTCTTCTTGCTGAGCCCTGTCTGTATGGCTGCTATCCTACTCTTCACTTCACTTGACAGGCCTATTTTGTGGTAGATCGCCATGATGGTCTGGAGATACAGTTCTTTGTCTTCTCTGTCAAGGAAGGAGAAGTAAAAGATGGTGAATGGGCCCATCAGCCTCAGGTTCGAAATAGACACATCATAGTTTGAGAGCCATCGGTGGCTCACAAACCTCTCAGGCATGGTGAAGGGGACACCAACCAAAAAGCAGATCTCCTGGAAGGATTCCTTCAAGTCAACAGAGTACTTGAAATCGTTGAAGAGATCCGAGTGAAGTCCTTCAACCTGGTACTCAAAAGGCTTGCAAAACTGCTTTGTGGCATTGTGGATATGGTGGCAAGAATCACCATCAATATCCAGAAGGTGTGGTGCAGGCCCTTCTCTCAGACGGGTTTCCACTCCCAACTTTGAACCCCGCATGACAGCACAGGAGTCCATCAAAACAGACACCAAGTTGGTCCATGGAATGTCGTTGTTCTCCATGACAGCAGATAGTTCATTGAAGAGGGACTTGCTATCAACCTTGATGACGCTAAGGGAAGTGAGGTGCTGTACAACAACAGATTTTGTTTCGGGGGAGAAATAACTCACAAGCACACACAGAACACAGTGCAGGTTGTTGCTTGTTGACTCATCTATGTTCATTGAGAAGTGTAAGGATCTCAGGTGATCCAACGTCTCCTCACGCATTGTCTTGGCAAGACCATACTTCAACTTGTATGAGGCACTGGTCCTATCCATGGAGAGCCCATTCAGCGCTTTTGGATCTCTTGCCAGTTCCTTCATCAGCGTGATGAGTTTCGGAGCCATAGTGAAGGGAAGAGAGTTCTCTGCCAACACTCCCAGCAGCATTGCCTGAAGACAAAAATAAATGAAATAAACAGATATGTTAATGAATGATAAAGTGTAACAAACTGTCAAGTGATAAGTAGTAGAACCAGAAAAAAAATAAAAAAAAATAAATTAATTCACATTTCAATATTTTAATCAAGCATGCAACAAGCTGTTAAAAATACCAAAGAAATGAAAACGGGTCATGCTATAAATGTTAACAAGTATCAATAATTTTTCATTCACAAAATGGAAATGAAAACAAATGAAGTGATTCAGATATATTGTAAACTCAATTGAATATAATGAGCAGATAACAAGACCAACATAATTGTTAGTCAAGATTTTTTTACTACCTACTGTTAACATATTCGTTAGAAAATACAAGAAAATTACATCAAATTCATTATCTGTTAATTTTCGCATGTTTATTTTCAACACTCACCTCAAAATTGACAACTCTGTCTGCAACTGGTACGGGTTGTTGGGGTGGATTTGTTCTCTCGATCACAGCATCGGACTTCGCAAACACAGGATTCAAGCCGTAGGGTTTCGATGACTTCGGTTGAACTCCAAAACTTCCAGCAATGGAATAATTCGTAGTCCTCGATTTGACTTCTTGCACGTGTTTTTTGCTCCTTGTGTGGCTTTCCAGGGCTTTGAATCCTCTACCACCATAGTCCACGGTGTCGTTGCACCACATGCAAAGAGCCTTCCCAGCATGATCGATCTTCCGAAAGAAATCGCTGAACAAATGTTTTACAGTCTTATTTCCAACGTCTGTAGCAACCTCTTTCTCCAACCATTCCCAGCGGAACTTGTTTTTTACTGTTCTGTCGATTTCTTTAACTCGATTTGTGTCTTTGCGCTCGATCGTGGAGGCTGCCATCTTTTTAACTCTTTGATTGAAGCGAGCTTACACAGCTATCTAACAAGCGCGTTCATTGGTTGTTACAGAGCAATGGGCCAATCACGTACCTCGTTTCATCTCAATGACGGAATTACGTCATTTACGCAATTACATCATTGAGATGAAACGAGGTACGTGATTGGCCCATCGCTCTGTAACAACCAATGAACGCGCTTGTTAGATAGCTGTGTAAGCTCGCTTCAGAGTTGAAAGATGGCAGCCTCCGTGATCGAGGCGTAAAGATGCAAATCCGAGGCTGCCATCTTTCAAACAAAGTCGGAATGAATAGGATATGAATGTGGATTTGAGCGAAAAATCGGAAAAAAAATTTTTTTCAAGTTTTAAGGTGAAAAAAGCGTAATTCCGCGAATTCGCGGAAAAATCACATCCCTGTTTTTTTGTTTTCTGCACCATTCTGTGTAAACTCTAGAGACTGTTGTGTGTGAAAACCCCAGGGGATCAGCAGTTTCTGAAATACTCAAACCAACACCCATGCCACAGTGAAAGAAAGTCACACTTTGAGATCACAATTTTTCCCATTCTGATGTTTGAACATTGTGAACATTAACTGAAGCTCTTGATTTGTATCTGCGTGATTTGATGCATCGTGCTGCTGGCGAGGGATCGGCTGATTACAGAACTGCAGAGAACAGCAGGTGGGGGAGGGGTGTTCCTAATAAAGTGGCCAGTGAGTGTATCTGTAAGATTGTTTGAAATGAAAATAAGCAAAATTTTAGAAAAAAGCATCAAGCAAAAAGCTTTATGCACAAACTGCTTGACTAAATTTATTCTCATCGTCTATGAATTTAAGTTTATTACTCTTTTGGGAAAAGAGAAACACTTTGTCATTGAAATCATGATGTAATTTATGACTTTTTTTCACCATAAAAAAATCTACACGTTTGAGATCCTGGTCTGGTGGACAAGCCAAAGTTCATAGGCGTTTATTTGCTTTATATTTTGTGTTACTTTAGTGTTTAGTGCGCTGAGAGTTATTGCAAAAAAGTGAAAAAAAGAAAGAAAAAACTGTAAAAAGTTGAGAGAGGGAAGTTGTTGGTGTTGAGAGTCGGATACATGGCTGTGTGAGTGGATTTTCTGAGCTGCACATTCAGAATATTAAAATCACCTGTGTGTAGTTCACACCTCCGAGTTTGGCAGATTTTCTTGAGTTGAAGCGTCTGCGTTGTAAACGTGTGTAACTCTCACATAACTTGTGAACAGTGCTTCAGTCCGGAGTTCCGTCTGAGCTCTGAGTCCTGATGTGAGTCATTTCAGTATTAAATCTGAACTGAGTGCTGAACTTTGAATACATCCACGGTTTGAACACTGGGTTCAGGAAAATTAATGTTCAGAAGTTTTGTGTACATTTTTGCCTTAAATATATCTGATCTGCATATCTGTACATATACCAGGGTGGCAGTTTGTTAGATTCTGACTGAGTCGGTCATAAAGCACACATTCAGAAAAAACACAGACTCCATATTACTTCAGAAATACTGCTGTGTTCTTTGGTCTGTGTTCTCACTACGGCGACGTAACAGTAGGTTTATATATATATATATATATATATATATATATATATATATATATATATATATATATAATATATATATATATTTATTAGGGTGGGCCTTAGATGGGGGTAAATTTTCACATTATTAATTCTGAAACTCTCACCCTTCAGATTTGTTTGGTTATGAAAGAAAACAAATTTGCCTAAATTTGGAACATTTTGAATAATTATTAGAGGTTGCTCAAGCCTTCTGAAATATTGGACAACAGCATGTCAAATTATCAATACATCGCCCTGTTCGCAATGCAGGTGTAAAGAATAAATGTTTCTCATAAGTAATCATGTTTGTTTATTTATTATACTTGAAAAAAATATGGTACACAACAAAACATTCTGAATAATGTATAATATGGTACACAACAAAACATTCTGAATAATGTACAAAGTCATTGAGTTTTCTGGAGTGGCAAGGCAACATAAAAAAAAGTCCAGGTTTTCTAGGATTTTCAGTCACTGCATCAGTGTCGCTTTATTCACATTGGGGAATTTTTCTCTGTGGTCTTGGACAACTTGAAGCAAATGGGTCATTCTCCAAAAATGGTGGAAATGCTGTCACCTACTTTTGTAGACACCAAAATCAGCAAAGTTGACCTGATAATCACATAAGTTATATATGTTCAATCAATAAAGACTGTTCTTGTAATGTAAAAATAAAGTCTATTGGTCTAAAAATTAATATTTAATTTTAGCTACTTATTTAAAATGGCAAGTTCATAGAATCACCATGCCACTCTGACAATACATGGAAGTGGAATCATCTCATCTCATCTCATTATCTCTAGCCGCTTTATCCTTCTACAGGGTTGCAG
This sequence comes from Neoarius graeffei, assembly GCF_027579695.1. Classification (NCBI taxonomy): domain Eukaryota; kingdom Metazoa; phylum Chordata; class Actinopteri; order Siluriformes; family Ariidae; genus Neoarius; species Neoarius graeffei. Next base: position 2,466,639 of record NC_083589.1, on the reverse strand, counting down.
GCAAGCTGGAGCCTATCCCAGCTGACTACGGGCGAAAGGCGGGGTACACCCTGGACAAGTCGCCAGGTCATCACAGGGCTGACACATAGACACAGACAACCATTCATACTCACATTCACACCTACGGTCAATTTAGAGTCACCAGTTAACCTAACCTGCATGTCTTTGGACTGTGGGGGAAACCGGAGCACCCGGAGGAAACCCACGCGGACACGGGGAGAACATGCAAACTCCACACAGAAAGGCCCTCGCCGGCCCCGGGGCTCGAACCCAGGACCTTCTTGCTGTGAGGCGACAGCGCTAACCACTACACCACCGTGCCGCCGGAAGTGGAATCATATACTTTTATATAAATATACATTTCTGAATTAAATTAATCTAATTTACATTTACATTAGATGCAATGACTAAAACAATAAAATAGTTTAAAAATAGCTAAATATTATTAATAATATTAAATAAATATCTGTCACCCAAAATTATGTCATTGGTGTTACTGCTACACAAAACACTTTTATTTTGAAATTTGCATTGACTCTTGGGAGTTCCTTGTAGTCAAGAGGTCATTTGAGGACGTGCGGTGGTCAGAGACATCAGGTAAGTCAGATGGCTTACTTAATTTCTTTAAAAATGTCATGATTTCTTGTAGAATTTTACATGAAGCTTTTAAGCCTGTCATTTGTATTACTCAGTTTATAGCCGTGGGAGTGAAATAATGAACATAAAACTTGAATACATTGAATAGATTAAAGATTTTGATATCACTGAAAACATGTGGTCTGACACACAGCAGCCATTTTGTTGAAATTGTAGTTTTCCCCAAAAAATGTCATTGGGGTTACTCTTCTTCCTGGCAAAACCAGTAACACAAATGACATTCCTGTATAAATGACCCACATAAAAGCTACAAAAAATACATTAGGAGGAGAAAAAACTTAATGGTTTTAAATGGTTTAATTATTGTATAGCCATCATTATGCTATTGTACTTTTCTATTTGTCAGGTATGGCCAAATTGAGTGCTGCTGAAAAGCAGAAATTATACAGGCAGCGGAGAGATATAGGAGAGTTAAGTGAAAGGGAGAAGAGGGCTCAGAGGAAGGCATGGCGTGTTAACTAGGCAAGATGCAGACAGCAAAGAGAGCAATCCAGACAGTCTTGACCCCAAACTCTTCTCCAGACAGATCACCGAACATCCCAAGGTAGACCTGGCACATGTTAATACAAGTTTTGTTCTTTTGTCATCTCGGCCACTTGGGGGATATAGTATTTAATATTCTGACATATTTCATCAATTTCACATGCAGCTTTAGCAAACCAATCTCTGCCACTCCCAATCACTGTTGGCTAATGATGTGGGATTGTCTGTGTTACGGTCTCCAAGACATCATTATTGGGGCTGTTCCGCCAACACAGGAAGACCAGTCAGAGCCACAAACATTGCAATACCGACCAGAAGTGATTGAGAGCCATCATTGTGGGTAATGGTGTATTGTGAAGTATGATGAGCAGCCATACCCTGGCATTATCCTGATGGTGGAGGAACAGAATGTCAAAATTAAATGCATGCACAGGAGCAGCAAGTATGACCTGAACAAGTTCTACTGGCCATCCCCAATAGAAGATGTGAACTGGTATGGGGAAGATCAAGTAATGTGCCTTATGCCCGAGCCACTTGCTGTTAACAAGAGATACATCCAGTTGGATGACAAGATTTGGGCGTATCTGAAAGAAGAGCTGGGACTTTAAAATGAGAGGTTAAAATAGGGAAATTAGAGTTGGAAAATTAGTTTATCTCCAAAAAAGGGGAGTATTATGTTCTTGTGTGTCATTGGTGTTATGGCATGTCACTGGTGTTACTTCGTGTTTTTTTCAGTGATGTCCTGTTATACATGAATTATTGTTATTATCCAGCAACATTTTCTTTTTAATCAGTTATGTATTCATTAGCTCATATTTTAAAGTCAGTATCCAAGAATTTATTTGAATATTCTTCAACTACTTTTGGTTTTACAAGGAAAAAATTGATGGCGCAAGTCAAATGGATTTACATAATGTTGATTATTTACATTTTTTAATAAAGTTGCATATGTTCAAACAAATATTTTTGTTGGTTTTATTGTTCCATTTATCTGCTTTTAATGGAATATTCAAGTTTTAATGAAAAAAATATTTTTACAACTATGTAATGCTGTTTGCATTATAGGTAACACCAATGACAAAAAAACTGACACATGCATTCTTTAATGAAATGTTTAAAAAATAATAAAAATACATTAAGCTGTACCTGTTGTGGATTCATCAAGTTTAGAAGTTAGAAATTGCTATTAAAGAAGTTGTTTATTAGAAGGAATACATTTCAGCAGAAATATGTTTCCCAGATTCCACCTTTTCTGGAGAATGACCAAAATACTGTTTCTGCTCTTCATTGGTGGTAATGAGAGTATTGTATTCTTCGATCAGAGCCAGCCCTCGTTCTGCTGCATCATTAACAACCTTCAGATTTTACACAGTTGTAAATGCTGCCTTGTCGTTGTCTCGGTTGTCCCAGGGTACTGGATCAGCCTCAAAGAAGCTTGTTCAGTGGGAGCTACTGCACTTGCCTGGATGGCCTTCTTTAAGATCTTGTGATGGTGAAAGAACACACTTAGAACTTGCTTCTTTGAAGGCAGTTTGCTTCCAGTTATTTCACTTTCCACAATGCTAAGTAACCACAAAGAAGATTTACTTCTAGTTGCAATCGCCAAGTCAGCCATTGTGCAGTCACAGGTTAGTCAGTGGCATCTAACAGTACTGTCTGTGCAACTGAGATCAGATCTTTTCTAATTCTTTAGTATTGATCGATTTCACAGACAGACACTGGTTGTTAGAGATGTTTTTTTTTTTTTTTTTTTATTTTAGTTAAATCAGTGTCGATACTGCCATTAAAAGAATGCATTGTGAATGACTATCAATCTATCAATTTTAAATTTCAAGGTCATTGAGCAATTTCTTAATGTTTATATATTCCCTTAAAATTTTACACAAAAAAATTAATTTAATTTATTGGAACATATTGATGGGGTGAGAGTGGATAATTAAATATATCACAAAATAAAGACCACCCTAATAAATAAATAAAAATTGGATGTATATATATCTCAGACCCTCCAGGGTTTCACGATGTTGCGATTTGCAACTTCAACGCAAATTCAACCAATCCCCGTGAATTCAGGGCGGTGTTGCAATTACATCCAATCACCACAACTTTCCCACAAATTTGACCAATCGTTGGTGTCGACAAACTACCTCCCGCCTTACTTCCGTGTATACGTTCAAGAGAAGCAGCATGTGTGCAGTGTTGCCAGATTGGGCGGTTTTAAGTGCATTTTGGCGGGTTTTGAACATATTTTGGGCTGGAAAACATCAGCAGTATCTGGCAACACTGCATGTGCGAGTCAGTGTTTATCTAGGCTTAAATTCTGTTACTGAAAGTGTGTTATGTTTACAGTGAAGAACTGTGTGCACTTTATTTTTTTTACTTAATACAAGAAATTAACGGATGCCAACATTTTTGCCAAAATGGTATTTTATTTTCCATTGTTTAGGCAGCTTCAGCATCATACTGTGAGATTCTGTTCAAATTGTTTTTTTTTTCTTCTATGAAGCCTGAGCCATTTATTTTATTAGTTTATAATTATTGTTTAATTTAGTCTTCAGGAGAGACTGCCTGCACACAGTACTAGTATTGTTTTTTTTTTCTTACATGAAAGCTGAGGCATTTATATTATATTTTAAAGTAACTTCATGTTGTGCTGTGAGGTTCTCTGCACTTTAACTTTTGAACCAACAGGTGCATTTGGACAAGTAAAGCCTATTTTTTCTGCATTTTTGTAGTCCTGGTAATCTTTTATATTGGTAAAGATGTTTATAGGACCATTTCTCAGTGTCTGTTTTTTTAATCAATAGTTTTTCAGTAATAACTTAATATTTAACATATCACTCAATTTTAATCACAAAAAGAGAAAATCGCAACAAGTTCTCGCAACTTTCACTTCCTCCCGCAATGTAATCGCAACAAAAACCTAAAAAAAACACCACAACTTTCATCGCAATTTTTTGGAAAACCCCCCACATCATCAGATGTTTTAGCCCGCAACAATCACAAAAAAGGCCCGCGAAATCCTGGGGGGACTTGTACATACACACGAACAAAAAGCTGGTTTCTGATCGCAAATTTTCAATCCCACATGGGGATCTTCTTCGGGCACTGTATTTAAACGACTTTTAGCAAGAGATGGACTTTTTTGCCTCAAGTCCACAAAGCTGGAGTTCCAGGTCACCCAGTGATTTCTGGTTGTGGCTCGCTTATGGAGAAAGCTTCCCAGCTTGTGGACTAGTTTTTGAAACCCCTTATGCCTTGTGTTACTTCCTACCTGAAAGACTCTCTTGAATTTTTGAATAAGCTGAGAAACTTAGGTTCGGTACCACCCTAACCCTCGTCACTTTAGATGTTATAGCTCTGTACCCTAGCATCCCACATGAGGGATGGCCTACAAGCTCTGTCTGACTTTTTAAATACGCACGGCTTTTCTGATACTAGACGCGCTGACATTGTAGAACTTGCTCGTTTTGTTCTTACAGTATTCATTTTTTTTAATTTAACAACCAGTTATTTTTTCCAGATTTCAGCTCCTGCCATTGGTATGAGGATGGCACCCTTCTATGCTATTATCTTTATGCATGCAGTTGAGACACTTATTCTCCAGAACCGTGTTTCCCTGTTCATTTGGTGGCATTTTACTGATGACATCTTTTGTGTTTGGACTCATGGTGAGGAGGCCCTTTTAGCCTTCCTTGATTTTGTAAACCAGATCCACTTGTCTCTCAGGTTTTCTGCAGATTATTCTCCTGTTAGAGTCAATTTTCTGGATATTTGTTAAACTTGATAGTGAAGGTACTTTCCATACAGATCTGTTCATTAAACCTACTGACACCCGACAATTTCTGCTGGCGTCATCTTGTCACCCTGGTCATGTCAAGCATAGTCTACCGTACAGCCAGGCTCTTCGTATTTTACGCATATGCGTGAATGCCGATACCGCGTTAGATCGTCTCTGCAAACTTCAGCAGTCTTTTTGTAGATGCGGTTACAGCAAATGCAAAGTTAAAACTCAGATTAAGTGTGCTATAATATTTTTCTCAGATGACTCTCCTAAAATGAAAAGTGAGAATCGTGTACCATGCATTTTCAACCATCACCCCGGCCTTCCAGACGTTTATGGTATTTTGTCACGCTACCTCCCTATTCTCCACTGCTCCAGCAGAATGAAAGAGTGTGTACCTGAGAAGCCTTTAGTCTGCTTCCGACATCCCCTTAATTTACGTAATTTGCCGGTACGGGCGAAGCTGCCCAACCCAGACACTAATTCAGTTACACAAGGTTCTTGTGGGCCTTGTGGAAAGTTGCGCTGTCAGATTTGTAGGATTCTTCCTTCACAAACTTCAAATCACTAGTACAACGACTTCGGCTACTTTTGCCCTTGTCAGTAGTGGGGCCAACTGCGCCTCTACCAACTGTATCTACATTATCACTTGTACCCTGTGTAAGGCCCAGTATGTCGGCCAGGCAAAAACATTTAGACTTCGTATGAATAATCATAAATGTGCTATTAGAAACACCAGGGTAAACTCCTGTAACGATTGTACACAGTTGTATGAACATTTTACTGTGAACGGACACTCAATCTAACTTGTCCTTCACCATTGTACAGGTGAGTTCCAAAACTCAGGATCTACTGGAGGCAGAAAGAGATTGGATCTGGAAACTAAAAACAGTGCAGCCTTCAGGTCTAAATGTTAATGACGTTTTTTGTAGTCAGCTTAGAGGCCCACGTGCCACTCGTTCCTAATCCTTTTCTGACTGGCCTTTGGCTTGCTGTTCTTTATTGGTCGGTTTCCCATTGTAAACTTTTAGCTATTTTTGACTGGATGAGCTTGACTTTCATAATTATTCGCTTGATTAATGTCATTCGTGCCACTTCGCTCATGTTTTAACACTAATGGCTTTCCGGAATATATATCATCATCTCTAGCCACTTTATCCTGTTCTACAGGGTCGCAGGCAAGCTGGAGCCTATCCCAGCTGACTACAGGCGAAAGGCGGGGTTCACCCTGGACAAGTCGCCAGGTCATCACAGGGCTGACACATAGACACAGACAACAATTCACACTCACATTCACACCTACGGTCAATTTAGAGTCACCAGTTAACCTAACCTGCATGTCTTTGGACTGTGGGAGAAACTGGAGCACCCGGAGGAAACCCACGCGGACACGGGGAGAACATGTAAACTCCGCACAGAAAGGCCCTCGCCAGCCACGGGGCTCAAACCTGGACCTTCTTGCTGTGAGGCGACAGCGCTAACCACTACACCATCGTGCCATTCGCTCCGTGTACTGCTGTTTGTACATTTAAATACAGTGCCTGAAGATGATCCCCATGTGGGATTGAAAATTTGCTATTGGAAACCAGCTTTTTGTTAGTTTATAGTTAGTGCTGTTCCTGATGCCATTTCATTATCATACATTAGTTTTTCTGATGTTAAAAAAAGAGACCACGATAAATAATTTCAAAACTTTTCCCATCTTTAAATGTGACCATCCTGTACAATTTAGGTGGTGTTTACATTAGACCGTATCCGTCTCGTTTTCGTCGCAGATGCACTGTCTGTGCACATTAAAACGCCGGGAAACGACTCCACAGGCGGAACAACTTGAATCCACCAGGGCCCACGTATTCAACCCAGTTCGTATCTGATCTGGTGCTGTGTAAACATTGAGGAACGAGGAAACGCTGTGCTGAGCTCTAGCTGACGTCGTCATTGGACAACGTCACTGTGACATCCACCTTCCTGATTCGCTGGCGTTGGGATCTCACACACACAATGGCTCAGTCCCGAATCACTGCTCGTGCGCTTCACTCGCGCGCTCTGTGAGCTGCGCAGGGCCGGAGTGCGCACCCTCCAGAGGGAACTTGCTGTTCAGGGCGGAGTGATTTGGAGCGCAGGAGGAAGCGCTGAGCTGCACTGAGGTTTATTTACACATTTCAACTTATTTACCTCCTTCAGGCGCTTAAACTCAGTGAGAACATGAACATCACAGCCAGGTGTGTTTATCTGCTGGAGAAGGTTTTCGCTTGCCATCCTTCCACTTGCAAGTGGTGAGTGACTTGCGCATGCCCGATATGCACTGGGATCATGTGATGTGCCGTCTAATTAGTCATGTGATTAGCGTATCTATGTATTGGCATTGCTGTGTGCACGCGAATCGTTTTAAAAACGTTAATCTGATGATCCGTTGATACGGTCTAATGTAAACACCACCTCAATTGAAAAACAGATAAATCTGTTTGGGGAAAAACAAACGTACAATAAGCTGGCTGCATAAGTGTGCACACCCTTAAACTAATACTTTGTTGAAGCACCTTTTGATTTAATCACAGCATTCAGTCTTTTTTGGTCGGAGTCTATCAGCCTGCCACATCTAGACTTGGCAATATTTGCACACTCTTCCTTGCAAACGCGCTCCAAATCTGTCAGATTGTGAGGGCTTCTCTTGTGCACAGCCCTCTTCAGGTTACCCCACAGATTTTTAATTGGATTTAGGTCTGGGTTCTGGCTGGGCCATTCCAAACTTTTTTGGGGTCACTGTCGTGCTGAAAGATAAAACTCATCTTCATAATCAGCTTTCTAGCAGACACCTGAAGGTTTTGGGCCAAAATTGACTGGTATTTAGAACCATTCATAATTCCCTCCACCTTGACTAAAGCCCCTGTTCCAGCTGAAGAAAAACAACCCCAAAACATGATGCTGCCACCACCATGCTTCACCATAGGTATGGTGTTCTTTTGGTGATGCGCAGTGTTGTTTTTGCTCCAAACATACCTTTTGGAATTGTGGCCAAAAAGTTCAACCTTGGTTTCATCAGACCATAACACATTTTCCCTCATGCTTTTGGGAGAGTCGATGTACTTTTTTGCAAAATTTCGCCGGGCCTGGATGTTTTTCTTTGTAAGAAAAAGCTTCCATCTTGCAACCCTACCTCATAGTCCAGACAGATGGAGAATACGGGAGATTTTCAAGGGGTGTGTACACTTTTTATATCCACTGTATACATACCCCCGATAGCAGAGGGTCGTTGAAACGACGTAGAGTTTTGGTCAGAATGGTCGGTTTCCGTTGTACGTCAGAAAATCAACGTTGAAACGGCGCCGTGAAACGTCGATTTCTCCGCCGTCTGAGAGGGTCGATTTATCACCGTTGAATCAACGTGGGTAAAGGTTGATCTGTCGACCGTCAGAGAAGGTTGAATATACGACGTTGAACCATCGTCACTTTTGCCGGCCAGTTTTCAACATTGGTAGGATGAGCAACTGCCCGTAGCCAGGGGGGATCGGAGGGTTCTTTCGATCCCCCCCCCGCCCCGGACACACACGCCTCAAGATTACTCAAGATTTATTCATGTCCGATGAATATACATTGATTCACATTTAAATTTACAATATCAAATCCAGACTAATCAAAAAAGAAAAGTAGACTAAGTGAGGACGAGTTAGAAGAATGGGTTCATTTCTCCTATGTTTATGTTTACACGTTTTGTTCAGACTGCTTTACACCCCAATCCAGTGGGTGGCGGTAATGCCCCCATTAGACCCCTTTCACTGACGTCACCCGAAACCGGAAGTAAACAAACCCTGCGCCACATTGGAAGACCAACAAACTCGTGATTTGGGGGAAATAAAGGCAGCGTGCGGTATGTGAACCCACGAGGCACTTGGTTCATCATAAACCTACAATGGTAAACTTTTGTGCTGTGTTAGGGTTCTAACAAAGCTGATGGGAAAGGTGAAAAGAAGTCTTTATACAGAATACCAGCTGTGATTGAGACACAAGCAAACCAAAGAGCTTTCTGCCAGGAGACAGAGAGAGGATTTAGCTGCTTTATGCAGAGCGGATCTGAATACTTCAAGTCTATTTTGTTACTGGTAAGTCACTAGGCTAGAGTGTTGTAGAACATTTTTTTAAATGTTTACTGAATAAAAACATCCTTAATTTTATCAAATATTCTCTACTCTATATTTCATTTCTTTCTTTTGTTTTAATTTTCCTCCCTCCATCCCTCTTTGGATTTTAAATATAGTTTTTCCCCCATGTCCAAATAATGAGGTAGGGTGGCATTTAGAAACCCATAGCCTACTGCTGACTTTCTTTATCAATGCTGCATCAAATTAATTTTGGTTATGTTTTTCTGTTTTTCCATGTACAGGTCTGCGCCGCAGGAGGAATAGGCCACAATTATAAATAAATCATAAAATGTTTCTAAGAACTTGTTCAAGTGTGTTCTGTTCCTTATAAATGTTAAAAGTTATGCCTCATTAGATAGCTTGACAAACATTAGGAGAGGTGCATTGTTGCATGCATTTTTATATCCTGTTGTACATTAAACAGGACGTAGCCTACGCACATTGATATAAATTAAGTTTCACTTTCATGGTTGAAGTATGCATGTGTGTGTTCATCCTAGGCAAGAGCCCCGATGCTTTATTGTTAGCTAGTTTAATTTAGCCTGTTTTGCTTAATTTGTAGCCTTCCTGTTGTACATAAAACAGGAAGTAAAGTTGGATGAATCATCGCCGAAAATTAAACTATAAATCGACCGAAATCCGTAGTTGAATAAAGGGTGAAAGGGGGTCTATTCTCTGTCGACCACCAGCCACTTTTCAACGTCGTTTCAACGGAAACTCGTATGAGCAAAGCGGTGTTGAATCAACGTCGGTGATCGACGGTGATTCGACGGCGTATAGGTCGAAGAACATGCCGATGATTCCACGTCGAATCAACGACCCTCTGCTATCTGGGACAGTTCTGTGCAAAAGTCTGAGGCACGTGCAAAGAAATGCTGTCAACCAAAAATCACTTCGAAAATAACAAAATGAAATGTTTCAACATGAAAAAAATACTATACACAGTAATCAGTGAGCCGTTATAAATGAAACAGTCAGTATTTGGTGTGAGATGACCCTTTGCCTTAAATATATAAATGTAGCACCTTTTAGTCCTGACTTTGAGATTAAAGAGAACCTCATATCGCTCTAGGTCCGGTAGGAATTGCACCAGGAAGTGGCTCACAAAAAGGAGTGGGTGTTGGCACTTGAGCAGGTGATATTTTAATATAAATGCAAAACAAATAACATCAACAGCTTGGCTGTATTTTTATTTACCAAAATAAGGCGCCACAAAAAAAAAAAAAAAAAAGTCCACAGAACTCAAGCTCTCCTGCTCGATATTCTGGTCGGTTCAGTTCAAGAAGAAAGATCCAATGTGGGTGTGTGTGTGTGTTCAGTGTATCAATGTCCATTCAGTTTCTTTGTCCTCAATTCCTATAAACTACTACCCGGGTAGGTGAGGAGTGTGTATGTCTTATCTGTTCTCAGAGTGAGAGATTCAGATGATCTGGAGTTGTCAAGGTCGGTTCTGCAACTGGCCACACTGCATCTCCAACTCTCTCTCAGAATCGCTGGGCTGGGCTCGCCATCTTAATCGTTTCTCTCTATTTCTTGGACAGTAGATCAGATGAGCAAAAAAAAAAAAACCTACACAGAAGGTGCACAGTTGTAAGGAACTTCATCTGATTCTGTCTCAGCTTCTTATCAGTTTCTTATGATTTTTTATGAGATCTCATTTTCTCAGTTCAAAGCATGAAATATATCTCCAAAAATCAAGGAAATACATAACCACACAATAAATGAATTATGAATTAAAACTATTAGTTTTAACCATAAATGTACTCAATTATTCATGAATTACCACAACAAAAATACAATTTTTAAACAGACACAATGTATGCATCCTTTTTAACCTCTATCAGTTTAACTGTTTTAATTCACCTTTTTAATATTTAACTCGGCGGCACGGTGGTGTAGTGGTTAGCGCTGTCGCCTCACAGCAAGAAGGTCCTGGGTTCGAGCCCTGGGGCCGGCGAGGGCCTTTCTGTGTGGAGTTTGCATGTTCTCCCCGTGTCCGCGTGGGTTTCCTCCGGGTGCTCCGGTTTCCCCCACAGTCCAAAGACATGCAGGTTAGGTTAACTGGTGACTCTAAATTGACCATAGGTGTGAATGTGAGTGTGAATGGTTGTCTGTGTCTATGTGTCAGCCCTGTGATGACCTGGCGACTTGTCCAGGGTGTACCCCGCCTTTCGCCCGTAGTCAGCTGGGATAGGCTCCAGCTTGCCTGCGACCCTCTAGAAGGATAAAGCGGCTAGAGATAATGAGATGAGATGAGAATATTTAACTCTTTAACATCAGATGAATTACAGTTTTATACACTAAAATGCAATTTCTTAATCAAAAATGAAATATACCGCACCTTAACTGGTACTGTTACCCATTGCAGTGGCTAATAACACAAAATGAGCAGCTCAAATGGCATAAAAATAAATAAACTGCATCTTCCCAATGCAAAATGCATGCAACTTAGTTTTAGCTTAGCGATTAGCATAAACAATAGAGAAATTAGCATTTCGGCCTAGCGATTAGCATATCGCGGTCGCTATTAGCATTAACTAGCGATCTTTTTCCAAACAATAAACTGCGGTATAAAGAGCACAAAAGTCACAGAAAAAACATTGGAAAGCATCTTATGGCATATTTTAAGCCCCACAGACCAACTTAACTCAAGTTAATAGCGCAATAAATGCATGTTTTCCTTGTGAGCAGCATCGAATGAGTGGCTACTGTGTGCTAACTCCCCGGAGTCTCAAGCATTTCCTCTCACAAAGGGCTTTTTCTCCTCGGCTCACAGCTTATCAGGATCAAACCTGGATTCGCCTGTGACCACCGGCTCTGCCTGCGGACTTCTCTGCCTTTATCCGCGGCTGCCTCACACACTCTGCCTCGGGCTTTCTTTGTTTCCTGCTCCGACTCTCTCGGTCCGGTCTGCTCTGCTGCTGTCTGCCTCGGGTCTGAGAGAAAAACGGCATCTGATCGCAGATGCGCACTTCACGCGGTACCTTCTTCTTCTTTTGGTTTTTATGGCGGTTGGCAGCTTAGCGTAAAAGCAGCATTACCGCCACTTGCTGGACTGGGGTGTGGTTCAGAAGCCTATTCTATCCCTATAAGGATGGGAGTAAATAAAGAAAATAAAGAAATAAACTAAAATTTAAAAAATAAATAAAATTGGGAAATAATGGAGGGAAAAAGAACTAAATTCTGTGAATAAGGCCTGTATTTTTGAGAAATCTAAACACAAAGTTGAAGCAAATATCTCCTGAACTTCTTCGTAAAATTTCCTTCAGGTCTAGTCTCAACTTTTCCCTTTCCAGCTGTTCCATTAATATTTGTCTTTCTTCCTGATACTTGGGACAATGACAGAGCACATGCTCTACAGACTCTGGGCTACCACAGAACTCACAGTTTCCATCAGCGTGTTTTTTAATTATCGCTAAAGTGCTGTTTAGTCTTGTGTGTCCAAATCTCATTCTAGAGAGCATATCTTCCTCCCCCTTACTCCTGTTTGAAGATCTAGACCATCCTAAGATGCCCTGGATATTATGGAAGTGTCTTCCAGTTTGCCCACTATCCCATAGGGTTTGCCATCTTTCTCTCATTCTCTGCTTTACTATGCTTTTGATTTCAAACTTGCTGTAGTCCACCTTTAAATCTATATTATCATTACCAGCAGCCTCCTTAGCACACCTGTCAGCAAGTTCATTGCCAACCACACCTAAGTGGGCAGGGACCCATACAAATGATAATTTAATCCCATCCTTTAATAGTTTATCGGTGACTTGTGCTATTTTGAACACTATATCTTGCCTAGAAGTTGATTGCCAAGTTTTAATACTAATCAATGCTGAACTTGAGTCTGAGGCAATTACTACCTTTCCAGGCCTATGTACCTCCACCCATTGCAATGCTAGCCACACAGCTAATAATTCAGCCGTGTAGACTGCCAAATCATCAGTAACTCTCTTACCAACTTCAATTTTAAGTTCTGGGATGACATACGCTACCCCTACTGTCCTATCTGTGTGCTTAGATGCATCTGTAAATATTTTAGTTTCTTCACCATATTTTTCATTTAGATACCACTGCACCCTATGCTTATCCATTTCCATACTTTGCTTGTCTTCTAAAAGTTGAAAATCAGTAGGCACCTCTTCAATGACCCATGGAGGTACAGCCGACAATGATACTGTGGGACTTATTTTCACATCAGTGATCCTCATATCTCTCACTCTATCATTGATCGTCCAACCATAACTTCTTATTCAGTCATTCAACCGCTCTTGGCAAGGCAGTAAAACAGACTGGCTCATGTGATCATCACTGTGGCCTTCCAGATTCGCCCAGTATACCAATGCTAACTGCTCCCTTCTGAGGTTAAGGGGCATTTCTCCCATTTCAACTTGTATTGCAGCCACTGGAGTGGTCTTCATAGCACCACAACACAACCTTAAAGCTTGGCTCTGAACCACATCTAGCTTATTCAGCATTGATTTAACTGCTGACCCATATATAAAACACCCATAATCCAACACAGACCTTATTAATCCTGTATAGACGGTCCTTAAAGCATGTCTACTTGCTCCCCACTCTATTCCGTGTAAACACCTCATCACATTAAGAACTCTTTTGCATCTACCAATCATATTTTCAATGTGCAATGTCCATGTCAGTCTTTGGTCAAACCATATGCCCAGGTATTTAAACGATTCAACTCTTTCCAGCTCATGACCTGATATTGTGACTTTTACATCCTCCGTAACCTTTTTCCTGGAAAAAACCATCATCTTAGTTTGTTGTACTGAAATCCTGAAACCCCATCGAATGGCCCATTTATCCACTGCGGTAACAGCTTGTTGAATCTTTTTATACACAAACTCAGCGTTTCTCCCTCTTTTCCAAAGGGCCCCGTCATCAGCAAATAAGGCTACCCCCACCTGACTCTCAACTTCATTAAAAATCCCATTAATCATAATAGAGAACAGCATAGGGCTGACAATGCTTCCTTGTGGAATACCATTTTCAGTCATGTACTTCTGACTAGTCACTCCATTTACCTTCACCATCATGGTTCTATCCGTCAGGAAATCCCTAACCCAGTTAAGCACCCTTCCCCTAAAACCCATGGTATGTAACCTTATCAGTAGACCCTCCTTCCACATCATGTTGTAAGCCTTTTCTATATCAAAGAAAACTGCTACAACAGTCTCTTTGTTTGCCTGCGCTCTTCTTATTACATCTTCTAAGACCACCAATGAGTCCATTGTGCTTCGACCCTTTCTAAATCCACTCTGGTAATTTCGTATCAGGCCTTTAAACTCGATTACATACATCATCCTGTCATTTATCATTTTCTCCATTGTTTTTCCCATCTGACAGGTTAGAGCTATCGGTCTATAGTAGGGCTGAACGAGCTATCGTTTTTGACCGAAAATCGCGATCTCAGACAACACGATTTTGGGATCGTCAAAGCTGCGGTTTTTCTCAGTGCTCCTAAACTACTGACCCATGTTTTGTTTCGTCAATAAATTGTCCTCATTTTTTACACTACAGACAAAAAATTACGTTCAGGAAAGCCTTGTGGCACTCAGTGTGAAAGAATTTTGTGAATATCTCCTTCCGTTTTCGTGTAAATCCCCATTGTTTGGAGGGAGCGCTGTGAGGAGAAACTGCGCTTTCTCTGTGTCTGAGCACGCGGGTGGGGGAGGGGCTGATCGCTCGCTCTCTCTCACACACACAGGAGGGAGGGGCCCTGCAATAGCGACTGCTACAGCCACTGCATCACTTATTTCCCACAGGGGAATTGTTGGCTCTAGTTATAATTTATAATGCTTATGTACATTCTTTTACAAAAGTGCAATATTTTGATGCTGCTGAGCCATTGATCAACCTTTTTTTATGTCTGATATGTTGTAGATGGGAAAAGTAAAAGAAGCAAAAGTTTACTTAAGAAAGATGGCTCTCTTTTTATTTTTAGTTATTATAACTTGTTCCTCAGGCACTCAATGTTAATAAACAGGCCTACATTTGAAATCTGTTGACCTCAGTTTTCATTCTTGCATTAGCTTTATGGAATTCATTGTATTAATTAATTTGCACTGAAACTTGATTTAAAGAAAAAAAATCATGGTTGAAATCGAAATCGCAATATCTGCCAGAAAAATCGCAATTCAATTTTTTCTTAAAATCGTTCAGCCCTAGTCTATAGACCCTTTTCAGTCACGTGACCTTCGTAAACGCGACCGCCATTTTGGACATGTAGTGGACTTCGGCTCGAATCAGTTTGAATGCGAGGAAGGCAACAAACGAAAAACATAAAAGAAAAAGGAGCGAGATGCAGAAAACACCTTCACTATCCAGCGACGTAGGGCATTTACAGGGTGAGCAGAGGGAGAGGTATTTGCAAAAATTGAGGTTAGCAGGCTTAGAGAACGACGTTTACCTGCTTCCACCAGGATTGTTCACTGACGTACGGAAGTACACGAAGCCCTCGTCTTTACCTGACTTCGGCCCACATGATCTGTATACCTATGTCATTAAAAACCCATCGCCATACACATACACGCCAACGTCCGAGGTTCCGGAGTGCGCTCCGGCTTGCTCCAGCCGAGGTTCTGGAGCGCGCTCCGGCTTGCTCCAGGAGTGCTCCGGCCGAGGTTCCGGAGCGCGCTGCTTAATTTGAGGGCAACCTCGGCCGGAGTGTGCTCCGGGAGCAAGCCGGCACGCGCTGCTTAATTTGAGGGAGAGCAAGCCGGAGCGCGCTCCGGAACCTCGGACGTTGGCTCCGGCAGCTATTTATACTGGATCCGGTATAAATAGCTGCTGGATCATAATTACAGTAAACTAGTAAATACAGTAAAGGAAAAACTTGAGACTGAAAGGTTTTAACAGTCATCCAAATGACTGAACGTAAACATTGCTACAGTAACATACCAGCTACTTGTTGACATTAGCTAGTCAACAATATCTACTACAGAAGAACAAAGAGGTTACAATGGGTTATTTTAGCCTATTTGGTTACACACTCGCCGCCACAGAATGTTAACAGCAATGTAATGCCTTTTCTGGCTAATTGTATTCGTCTTACCTCCAACAAAGTGGTCACTGCACAAGCGCTGGTATGCCGAGGGCTGCCAATCTGTTAATGGCCGCTATCCATCTTCTCCGTCGGGATCCGATAAAATGATAAACCTTGCCTTGTTTGTTGATGGTTACTACATCCAGGTGCACAACAATATAGTGGCATGATGGAAGTCTTGCTGAAAGTAAAAACTTTCTTTGCTGCCGTTCCTCAATGTTGGCTGTGGTAAACTACTGGTAGTACACGTCCAAAATGGCGGCCGCGTTTGTCGTGACGTCACGTGAAAAGGGTCCGTAGTTACCTGGGAGTTGCGGGTCTTTACCAGGCTTCTTAATAGGAATGACAATGGATTCCTTCTAAGCTTTTGGGATAACTCCCTGTATCCACATTTTATTATAAAAAGCCAGTAAAACTTCCTTTCCCTTATCAGAAAGGTTCTCCAGCATAGAATAACAAATTCCATCCCCCCCAGGAGAAGACTTACCTAATTTCCTAAGAGCATTATTCAGTTCAGTACTTGTAAATAGCGCATTCAGCTCCCCTTCTATCATATCTGCACTTTTATCTGCTCTCATACATTCCTTCCGGTATTTTTCAACTGTCTCAGCTCTTGCTGTCCTTTCCTGTTGAGTGAGGTTTTCAGAGCTATGAACTTTACTTAGTGTCTTTGCCATTATCTCAGCTTTTCCAACGCTATTTGTTAGTATAGTATCGCCATCAATTAATCCAGGATATCCATATTGCTTCCCTTTCATTCTCTTTATCATATTCCATACTTTTTCCACTGGTGTTTCTCGACCTATGGAATCACAAAACCTTCTCCAACACTCTTTCTTGGCCTGCTTGATGGTTCTCCTCACTACAGCCTGAGCTTTCTTGAATATGACTAAGTTGTGGGTTTTCTTCAATACTCTAAACGCCTTATTTCTGTTTTTAACTGCTAGTCTACATTCATTATTCCACCAAGGGACAATCCTACCAAGGCACACAGGTTTGGTTTTAGGAATAGCTACTATAGCTGCACTGAATATACTAGCACTTATATTTGTACATACATCTTCAATGCCCCCATTTATATCCACAATAGACAGTAAAGCGTCACTGCTTTCTCTAAAATTTTCCCAGTCAGCTTTCCCCAAAATCCATCTCTCATTGTAAACTTCTTCCTCAGATGTGACTTCTATTCCTATTTCTACCTTTACTGGGAAGTGGTCCCTGCCTACAGCATTACTTTTCATTACTTCCCATCCACACTTGTCTGCTAATGACTTTGTAACCAACGTTAGGTCTATTGCAGACTCTGTTCCTCTAGCCATGTTCATTCTGGGACCTGAACCATCATTTAAACTTACCAGCTCCTCCCCATCAATGAACTCTAATATCACATCCCCATTGGCGTCATTCTTGTCTCCCCACAAAAAACTATGCACGTTAAAATCACCACACCATATTACCCTCCCTTTTGTGCCCTTCCAAATTTCTTCCAAATGATTTAATTGCAATTGTCTACATGGATTATAAAAATTTATAATCTCAATATTTTCTTTCCCTGACCATACCTCTATCATTGAATATTCCAGCTGCTTCCCTTTTTTAACCTCTCTATACTGGATACCATTTTGTATAAATGTTATGATTCCCCCACCCTTACCACTGTCTCTGGTCCCTCCTTACTGACGAATACCCCTTAATACTAAAATTCAGTGTTGGAATCAGCCAAGTTTCTTGTATAAACATCATACTGGGTTTCACACTTAGATTGTCAATATATTTCTTAAATTCCTGACCATTCTTTATTAAACTCCTTGCATTCCATTGCAGTATGAAAAAACCCATTAACCAGAACCACCACATTCTTGAGAATATTGTGATCCGTCAGACAGATTCAGAGCGTCTCTGACTGCCTCCCACTGTATATTGTGAAATGTTGAGGTACTTACTAGCTGCTTTGACTATATATTGAATTTTCTTTGTACGCTTGTCAGTTTGTGCTGTGCAGTTGATGACATAGGCCATAAACAAAACAAAATCTTTTTTAGGGACAATCAACGTCTCTTCTTTGATAGCCTCGCATTTTGTGCACTGTCCTCCCATTTTAACATCTTCCACTGGTACTGCTACCACCCTTTTTACAGACTTAGCCGCTTCCGCATATGTAATACCACAGGCGACTTTAATTCTCTGCACCTCCTGCATCCTTTTACTCACTTCACAGCCTCTATATGCTGAGCTATGTTCTCCCCCACAATTACAACACTTTAACGTTGCATCCTTATCACACTGGCCATAGTCGTGCTCTCCACTACACTTACTGCACCTTTTCTTTCCCTTACAAACCGCAGCAACGTGTCCAAACCTTTGACATTTGAAACACCTAAGTGGAGGTGGAATATACGGTTTCACTTCAAAACTCATGTAGCCTATAAAGACCCTTTTAGGAAGTTGGGATTCACCAAATGTCAACACAATCGACAAGCTATCAGTTAAGACTCCATCTCTTTTTGTTTTCAGCCGCTTTGTTTCCTTTACCTTGACATTACTGATACTTTGCTTGACAACATCAACTGATTCTGCTAACGGGATGCCTGAGATTACCCCTGGCCTTTCACCTGCTTGTCATACGCCAACGAACACTGAACTTTATAGCCATTTAACTTATTCACCTTAACTGTACGTCTTTGCTGTTCCTCATTCTTGCATACCACTATTAGACCACTTCTTATTTTTTTTGCACTCACCTCACCAAACTCTTTTTATAGGGCAACGGTAAGTAGTGACGGACTCCAATCGTCAAAATTTGCTCCTTCCTTTAGCAGTTTCACTAATGCTGCTTTTCCACTACAAACGCGGCTGAGTTGGGCTGAGCCGTGCCGTGCTGAGTTGGGCTGAGTCGAGCTGAGCGGGGCTGTTGGAGTTGCATTTCGACTACAACCGCGCTGAACTGTGCTGGCTGGAAGTGGGTGGACACATTGGGTGGAGTTAGCGAAAGTGGGTGGACGTCACGTGATGTCGTTAAGCAGCACAAACAGTGACATCAGTGAGCTTTTAAGCGGTAGTCTCACGACCCGAATAGTAAAGAATAAATATGGAGGACATGGAGTCGTTAGTGTTGCTGGTCTTGGTTTTGTGGCTTGTTGTCACCAACAACGCCAACAGATACTGGCAAGAGCGTATAGATGAGGCGAGGCGCATAAGGCTTCAGAAATTCTCGTAATTCGTAATTCTTCTTCTTCCGGGTTTACGGTGTTTACAGATCCCAGCGTGCTCGCGGGGCGTGTGTGGGCATGTGAGGACACTCCTCCTCACCAATCAGTGCACAGGGGAGTGTCTGCTCACGTCCCCAGCCTCACTTGGCTCGGTTTGGCTCGCTTCAGCCCCACTCCAAAACGGTGCGAGTTTTAGGGGCTAAGCAGGGCTGAAGCGAGCTGAGTCGTGCTGTTCTTTGGTAGTCGAAACACGAGCCGTGTCGGGCTGAAGTGAGCTGAAGCGAGCTGAAGCAAGCTGAAAAAGGGTAGTGGAAAAGGGCCAAAAGACTATGTAGTCCACTCCGATTCTGTCAACTCTTGCTTTCTTCTCTCCATCACCATAGTTGTGTATTTTCCCACTTTTTCATTTATTACCCCTCCCTACTATGCTCCATGGGCCATCCAAATTAATTATATTATCAGTCTCAAATCTCCCGCTATCATCCATTCCCTTATCTTCCTCCTCACTACCTGACACATCACTTCCTGTCTCCTGACCATTCCCAGACCAGTTGCCACCAACCGCCCTTACGCCTCTTCCTCCACTCCTCTCAGCCATCCAACCGTCTTCCCACACTCCTCTGCTGCTGTCTGCCTCGGGTCTGAGAGAAAAACGGCATCTGCTCGCAGGTGCGCACTTCACGCGATACCTGAGCTCGGCTCATGGGGAAAACAACACTACCGGGGGGGACACTGTCCCCTACTGGAGGCTTACTGTAACTGCCTCAATCACACAGAGAGCATGAGGGAGCTGATTTTTCATGCTGCTTCCATAAACATCCGGCTCCGGGCCAGTGAGGTCAGTTTGATGCGGAAATGAGCTGCAGGTTTTCCTGAGCATCTTACAGAACCAGCCACAGTTCTTCTGCACACTTTGACTGTCACACTCACTTCTTCATTTTACACCAAAACCCAGCAGCCTTCATTATGGTTTCTTTTTTCATCTGATAAGTGCTCTCTTATGGAATACACTGCTCGGAGACCAACATTTTTTTCTGTAACGTTTAATTTTGTGCTGGAAAAAAACGAACTTTGGACTCTAAAATGTTTGTTAATCTATAACAAAGTTTGTATGAAAAAAATGATGATAATAATAATAATAATAATGTGGCAAAGACTTTTGCACAGTACTGTATGTACAGCGTGGAGGGATGGGGTAATATAAAAAAACCCTCAGGATTTCTTAGATTAAAGTTAAAAAAAAGACTACTGTAATACTTTTTGCCCTCTGGCACCTATAAGTATTTAAATAAACTGACTAATAATTCCGCGGACACCGGCGTATAGTTTGCTGACTTTATTGGGTCGCCATATTGAATAACTGCAGTAGAATGTAACAGGGTGCACGACCTTAGGAGCAAGGTACGGTGGCCTTAGTGGCCCAAACATGACATCTCCCTTCTTAAGAAAACAGGGATATTCTTATACATAAAAATGAACATCACCAACATTATAACATTAACCAACTTTAAAATACGCCTAAATTATTTTAAACTTCGAATTCTTTGGTCACCAATCACATTACTGAATATGGGATGAAACATTCATTACACGAGACACATAATGCATTAAATGTTTGGCATGTAAGCACTAAAGCACGGTTGCAGCCGATATAAACAGGTAAACAGGTAAGTATTTTCAAGCATATTTACGTTGAGGAGTAATATCATTGAGTGCATTAATATTACGGCAAGTTTCAAAGGTAAGAACATGGGTAAACATTCAACTGGTCAACAGTGCATTCATTTGTACAAATTTTCTTTTTTTTTCTTGTCTTTTCTCTTTTTTTTTTTTTTACAGGGCAGCAATCCGCCTACACCCTTTACAGCTGTGTTTTCACAAGTCCAAAACTGGTCTTGGCCTGATGGTGCGGCCGAACCTTGTGGTGTAGCTAGGTGGCTGGCTGGCTGCCTGGTGGCTGGCTGGGTGGCCTGCTTGCGGCGGTGGTCTGGCTGTCAGGCTCAGGTTTTTTGGGCTGTATGTTAATGTTGGGTAGGTGTTGCTGTTGTGCATGTTTGGTGCGTATGTTGTACATGTGTGGGTGTGTGTGTTGGGTGTGCATGGTGTCTGGACTTCCCATGCTCTGGCGTAAGTGCCGTCTGTTGCGTCAGAACGTCTGGCCCTCGCTTGTCTGGATGTGGTAGCTTCTTGCAGTGTCTGCCAGTCGTGTCACTGTGGCTGGTTTCCAGGATCCGTCGTCCTGCTGGAAACAGACAGGTGTGACGACCGGTAGGTGGGAGAGTGGTCTGGCAGTTCTGTTGTAGTATACCTGCTGGCGATTCTGGCATACCTTTCTCCTTTCACGCACTACACTCTGGTGTGTCACTTGTGGCTTCAGCTGCCTCTCAGTTGTTGGGAGCACTGAGCGGAGTCTGCAGCTCATCAGGAGCTGTGCGGGGGATCTCATGTTGTCCACTGGGGTGTTTCTGTACTCTAGTAGGCTCAGGTGGTGGTCTTTCTTTCCGGCCTTGGCCTTGTCAAGAATCTGCTTCGCCGTCTGGACTGTTCTTTCAGCGAGGCCATTGCTCTGTGGGTAGCGTGGGCTTTAGGTGATGTGCTTGAAGTCCCATTCTATGGAGAAGAGGTTGAACTCAGTGGAGCTGTAGCACGGCCCATTATCGCTGATCACAGTGTCCGGGATGCCATGACATGCGAATGATGACTTGCACTTGGTGATGACTGCAGATGACGTGGAGCTACTCAGCTTTTCCATCTCGAAATACCTGCTGTAGTAGTCTACAATGATGATGAACTCTTGTGAGTTCCATGTAAACAGGTCAGTCCCCACAACCTGCCATGGTCTGGTGGGTATGTCATGTGAAAGGAGTGGCTCTTTGGTGTTGGAGCTGCGCCGTTCCTGGCATATGTCGCAGTTTGCCACAGAAGCTTCAATCTGTTTCCCCATCCCGGGCCAGAAGAGGATGTCATGGGCATGGCTTTTGCTTTTCTCTGCGCCCATGTGGCCGGTGTGGATGCGGGCAATCATCTCAGCTCTGAGTGTGTGAGGAATGATGATCTCTTCACCTTTAAACATTATGCCATCGACTTCAGCAATCTCATCCCTGTGATTCCAGTACTCCTGGATCTTGAGCGGACACTTCCTCCTTTCGTCGGGCCAGCCTGTCTTGATGGTCTTTCTGAGTGTGGTAAGTTGGGCATCCTGGGCTGTTGCCTCTGTGATTTCCTGCAGCTTGTTCTTACTTACTGGTACGTTGCTGATGAGTGTGTGTACCTGTGCCTCTAACCCTTCTGTGATGCTGTCGTCATGGTGTTGTATTGACTTGCGTGATAGGGTGTCGGCTACTGGTATGTCTTTTCCAGGGCGGTGGATGATGTCAATGTCATACCACTGAAGTTGCAGGATCATCCTCTGGAGCCGGGGGGGTGCTGCAGCCAGGGGCTTGCAGAGTATGGCTTCCAGCGGCTTGTGGTCCGACTCGACGATTACCTTGCGGCCGTACATGTACTCATGAAAATATCTGCACCCAAACAGCACTGCATACAGTTCTTTCTCTATTTGTGCATAGTTGTCTTCTGTGCTGTTCAGTGACTTGGATGCGTACGCCACAGGTCTGTCTTCCTGGAACATGACTGCGCCCAGGCCGCACTTTGACGCATCGACCTGGAGCCTTAACTCCTTCTGGGGGTCAAAGAATGCAAGCACTGGGTGGTGTGTGATGAGCTGTTTGATGCGGTTGAATGCTTCATCATGCTGTGGGTCCCATACAAACTCATTTTCTTGCTTTAGGAGTTGACGAAGAGGTGCATTTACTTGGGACAGGTGCGGTGCGAATCTAGCCAGGTAATTAATCATTCCCAGGATGGTCTCCAACTCGGCCTTGTTCTTGGGCGGCGGCATCTCCTGGATGGCTTTTACCTTGCCGGGGTCTGGTTTGATGCCCTCGTGTGCCAACATGTGACCAAAGTAACTGACCTCTGGCACGCAAATCTGACACTTGTCCAGGTTCAGTCATACCCCTCTCTCTCTCGTGCGCTGCAGCATGGACCTCAGGTTGGTGTTGTGCTCTTCCATCATTCGTCCGAACACCAGGATGTCATCAACAATGGCTGTCACTCCGTTCAGGCCTTTGTATGTCTCATCTACCCATCTCTGGAACTCATCCTGGGCTGAGTTGAGCCCGAAGGGGAGCCTCAGGAAACGGTAGCGTCCGAATGGTGTGTTGAACGTCGTCAGGAAAGATGACTCTGTGCTTAGCTTGATGGCCCAGTATTTGGATCTGGCGTCAAGAACACTGAAAAACTTTGCACCGGCTAGTTTTGCTGTGGCATCTTCTAGCATAGGCAGGGGGTAGTGAGGCCTCTGGATAGCCTTGTTGAGGTCTCAGGGGTCCAGGCACACTCTCAGCTTGCTGCTGTTTGGCTTCTCCACTACTACCAGCACATTCACCCACTCTGTGGGCTCTGTGACCTTGCAGATGATGTTGGTCTTTTCCATGCTGTCGAGCTCTTGCTTTAGCCTGTCATGCAGGGCAATGGGGACACAACGTGGCGGGTATGCCATGGGTGTGGCGCTTGGATCGATGTGGAGGCGACATTCACCCGGGAACTCTCCGATGCCCTGGAAAACGTCCGCATCTCTTTCAGTAGATCCTGCGCCTCGTCCTCTCTTGCTATCGTAAACACTAGTTTGATCAGGTTCAGGTCTAAGCTGGATCTCATGCCTAGGATGGGTGGCGCTTTGGTGTCGATGACATGGAACTCTAGCACTGCTGTACGGTCTTTGTGGCTACATTTAAGCTTGCAGGTACTGCTCACCTTCAGCTGTTCACCTCCGTAGGCCGTCAGTCTCTGTGTAGCTGGCGGGAGTGTTTTGCCTTTGAACAGCCGTTGGAACATGTGTGCAGGGATGGCGTTCATCTGTGCACCAGTGTCGATCTTGAACTTGATGTGCTGTGTGTCTACCTGGATGTCCGCGTAGGCCTGTTCGATGTCCTTGCTGGTGTTTTCGGTCGTGAGCCCGTCTATGAAGAGCTCCTGTTTGTCGTCGCTTGCTTCCATCATGGCGTGCATGGCTTTATGGCGAGTGACAGTCCTTGACTTGCAAACTTTGGCGAAGTGGTTCATTTTCCTGCAGTTAAGGCATTGTTTTCCTTTTGCTGGACACATATCTCTGTTGTGTTGGCCTCCGCCCTTCCCACAGGTGTTGTTCGCTGGGGTAAACTTTCTTGGCCCAACCTTAACTGGACGTCTGTTGTCGGGTCTTTTGCTGATGGCGTGTACTGATTCGCTGTCAACATTGCGGTGTCCCACCATCTCCCTCATCTGCACCTGGGCTAGCTCGTGCGATCGAGCGATGTCAATAGCCTTCTCTAACGTCAGCTCTGCACCTTGGCTGAGTAACTTCTCTCGCACGCGCGGAGAGTTGGTGGCAATGACAATTCGGTCCCGGACCATTTCGTCGCTATTTGGGTAGCCGCAGTCCCTCACAAGCAGTTTTAACTCCGTAATAAAGTGTTCGAAAGTCTCTTTATCACCTTGTCTCCTCTCATGAAAGCGGTAATGAGCGTAGATGGGGTTTGACTTTGGGGTGACATACGATGAGTACTTCTCGTAATAAGTTTTTAACTTTTTAGCTTCTGCCTCTGACAACGTCCATGTATTAAATGCATCTCTGCCCTTTTCTCCGACCCATAATAAGAGATAGCTACACTTATCTTGCTCGGATTTTTCCCTCAGGGGTCCCGAAAACATAAGTTCAGCGTGCTGCTGAAAACGGCGCCAAGCCTCAGGTAAATTCGGTGACTACCAGTCCATCTTTGGTGTAGGAACTCCAGACATATCCATTTGTGTTTGTAGTGTGAGTATTCGACCTCTATTCTGACACCATGTAATACTTTTTGCCCTTTGACACCTATAAGTATTTAAATAAACTGACTAATAATTCCGCAGACACCGGCGTATAGTTTGCTGACTTTATTGGGTCGCCATATTGAATAACTGCAGTAGAATGTAACAGGGTGCGTGACCTTAGGAGCAAGGTACGGTGGCCTTAGTGGCCCAAACATGACAACTACTTCAATGTACAACTTTAATCTCAGAAATTCTGAGGGTTTTTCTTTGAGTGTTGGCTAAAATCTTTGAGTTTCTAGTCAGTGATCAGTTGAAAGAGTTTTTAACTTGCAACAATATTCTTATCCCTTTCCAATCAGGCTTCAGGAAGAGACACAGCACCATCACAGCAGCCATCAAACTGATTGATGATATTGTCAGTGCTATTGATTGTAAAAACTCATGTGCAGCGCTGTTTGTTGATCTTTCTAAGGCCTTTGATACAGTAGACCCTGACATTTTGTTCCAATGTTTGGGTAAAATTGGTGTGTCTGCAAAAGCTTTGAGGTGGTTTAAAAACTATCTTCCAAACAGATATCAGTGTGTTCTATGTGATGGTATTATACTGTATCAGAGAAGGCTGCTATTAAGATTGGTTTTCCACAAGGCTCCATTCTAGGGCCACTGCTGTTTACCATTTACATAAATGACATTTGTACACATCAATAATGCAAGTATGCACCTGTATGCAGATGACACCATTATCTATTGCTCCACCCCTTCTCCTTTGGAGGCACTGGTGAAACTTCAGAAGACATTCATAGTACAGCAAGAAAATTTACTTCAATTAAAATTGGTGTTAAATTCTAAAAAAAAAAACCCACCCAAATATATGTTATTTACTCATTCCCACATTCAATCTTTGCCTCAAGTTACCACCTTACAGGGACAAGAAATAGAGAGGGTGTCTTCCTATAAATATTTGGGTTTTTTATTGGATGAAAATCACTCACTCACTCACTATCCAGTTTAACATCACGTAAATACCACCTGCGTGTTGGACGCTGCATGACAAGTCCATAATTCCTTCTTCCAGAAGTCCCTGTCTAAAGCATCTTTGGATGTAAGGCACCACTTCTTGAGGTCCTGGTTGACCAGCTCACACCAGGTCTTGCGGGGGTGGCCCTTTTTCCTTGATCAGTCCACCTACTGGGACATGACCCTTCCAATACAAGAGGTGCTCCGACGGACGTGGCCAAACCACTGTAGGCGCTTATATCGAAGGTTAGCATCAAGCTCCATTAAGCCAAGTTTCTGGTGAAGACAGCTTGAGCTGACCACATCATCGGGCTTCACACTACACATCCATCTCAGCATTGCTCTCCTGTTCCTCTCCAGGTACTTCATGTCCACACTTCTCAGAAGCCAACTCTCACTAGCATACAGCATAGCACTCCTTACACAGCAGCTGTAGATGCAGCCACGAGTACAGAAAGTAAGACTCCGACATGACAAGAGGGGGAGCAATTCCCTGAACTTTCCCCAGGCTGCTCTGGTTCTTGTGATCATGGCTAGCTCACACTCTCCACCAGGGCATAAGGTGTCACCAAAGTAACAGAAAGAGTAAGCTGAATCTAGGACATGTTCACCAACAGGAACTTGGTTACAGGGCCTGGCATCAATTGGACGGGCAAGACCAAGACATCTGTTGCAGCTGAAGGATGGATCTGCAGGGAGTCTGCCACAGATGCTGTTCTTCCACAGCAGAATCTTCTCCTTGAGCTCCTTTAGTGTCTCAGCTAAATCTTTCTTTTAATTCCTATGGTGCTAACTTGGTAAAGCAGCTTAAAGTAAAGCTGGGTTTCTATTTTAGAAATAAGGCTTGTTTTAAATTAAAAGCCAGAAAAGAACTTGTTGCAGCCACTTTGTGATCTGTTTTATATTATGGTGACGTTCTGTATACACGTGCTGCAATGACTGTGTTGCGCTCACTGGACTCTGTTTATCATTCAGCGCTACACTTTGTAACTAAGGCTGGGTTTCCACTCACCACTGCAGTTCATACAGTTTATCGGGTGGGACTCCACTGTCAATACGGAGACAGCTTCACTGGCTCATTTTCATTTATAAAGCAGTTGTTGATTTGTTCCCATCTTTTTTTTTCACAGACAACTAACAATAGTTATAACCTCAGATCTAACAATATCATCCTTTTTAATCTACCGCCTGTGAAATCCAAATGTGGTAAAACAGCTTTTCAGTTCAATGCCCCTTCGTCATGGAATGCACTTCAGAAACAGTTAAAATTTGACGTACTCATTTCCCGTTCTGATTTTAAACTTTGTGTTGCGAACATTCTGAATGATCACTCCCAGATAGCAGAGGGTCGTTGATTCGACGTGGAATCATCGGCATGTTCTTCGACCTATACGCCGTCGAATCACCATCGATCACTGACGTTGATTCAACACCGCTTTGCTCATACGAGTTTGCGTTGAAACGACGTTGAAAAGTGGCTGGTGGTCGACAGAGAATAGACCCCCTTTCACCCTTTATTCAACTACGTATTTCGGTCGATTTATAGTTGAATTTTCGGCGATGATTCATCCAACTTTACTTCCTGTTTTATGTACAACAGGAAGGCTACAAATTAAGCAAAACAGGCTAAATTAAACTAGCTAACAATAAAGCATTGGGGCTCTTGCCTAGGATGAACACACACATGCATACTTCAACCATGAAAGTGAAACTTAATTTATATCAATGTGCTTAGGCTACGTCCTGTTTAATGTACAACAGGATATAAAAATGCATGCAACAATGCACCTCTCCTAATGTTTGTCAAGCTATCTAATGAGGCATAACTTTTAACATTTATAAGGAACAGAACACACTTGAACAAGTTCTTAGAAACATGATTTATTTATAATTGTGGCCTATTCCTCCTGCAGCGCAGACCTGTACATGGAAACAGAAAAACATAACCAAAATTAATTTGATGCAGCATTGATAAAGAAAGTCAGCAGTAGGCTATGGGTTTCTAAATGCCACCCTACCTCATTATTTAGACATGGGGAAAAACTATATTTAAAATCCAAAGAGGGATGGAGGGAGGAAAATTAAAACAAAAGAAAGAAATGAAATATAGAGTAGAGAATATTTGATAAAATTAAGGATGTTTTTATTCAGTAAACATTTAAAAAAATGTTCTACAACACTCTAGCCTAGTGACTTACCAGTAACAAAATAGACTTGAAGTATTCAGATCCGCTCTGCATAAAGCAGCTAAATCCTCTCTCTGTCTCCTGGCAGAAAGCTCCTTGGTTTGCTTGTGTCTCAATCACAGCTGGTATTCTGTATAAAGACTTCTTTTCACCTTTCCCATCAGCTTTGTTAGAACCCTAACACAGCACAAAAGTTTACCATTGTAGGTTTATGATGAACCAAGTGCCTCGTGGGTTCACATACCGCGCGCTGCCTTTATTTCCCCCTAATCACGAGTTTGTTGGTCTTCCAATGTGGCGCAGGGTTTGTTTACTTCCGGTTTCGGGTGACGTCAGTGAAAGGGGTCTAATGGGGGCATTACTGCCACCCACTGGATTGGGGTGTAAAGCAGTCTGAACAAAACGTGTAAACATAAACATAGGAGAAATGAGCCGTTTTTCTCACTCGTCCTCACTTAGTCTACTTTTCTTTTTTGATTAGTCTGGATTTGATATTGTAAATTTAAATGTGAATCAATGTATATTCATCGGACATGAACAAATGAATAAATCTTGAGTAATCTAGGGGCGTGTGTGTCCGGGGCGCGGTGTCGCGGGGGGGATCGAACGAACCCTCCGATCCCCCCTGGCTACGGGCCAGAATTAGTTGCATCCTACCAATGTTGAAAACTGGCTGGCAAAAGTGACGATGGTTCAACGTCGTATATTCAACCTTCTCTGACGGTCGACAGATCAACCTTTACCCACGTTGATTCAACAGTGATAAATCGACCCTCTCAGACGGCGGAGAAATCGACGTTTCACGGCGCCGTTTCAACGTTGATTTTCTGACGTACGACGGAAACCGACCATTCTGACCAAAACTCTACGTCGTTTCAACGACCCTCTGCTATCGGGGCTGTGAATGCTTTTAGATTGTCGCGGTTATATTTTCATTATTTTTTTCACTTCCTTATTTCCTTTCGATGTTGTATTGTGTTTTTTTTATGTTTGTATGTTTTATATTCTAGCTCGGTGCTGCCCTTTCTTGGCCAGGGCTCACTTGGAAAAGAGACCTCTGTCTCATTGTGATTTATCCTGGTTTATAATACATAGGGCCAAATTACTCAATTCTGATTGGTTAATCAAGGAGGGCTTTTTGTCCTTAACACGGGGCCGTAATTCTGAAATGCTATTGGCTAGTTCGTTGCTTGGTTACGGTTACAAAAATGAGCAAATTTTGTCAACAAAATGGCTGACTCTGCTGACTCAGCAATGCCGCGTTTCGCTATATTTGACGAAGAAATGATAAACCAATTGAAAGCTGCAAGCGGAAATGAAAATACCAAAAAAAGTATGAATTCCTGGCTTTCCGTGTTTAAGAAACGGGCCGCAGAAAGACAAATAAACGACTCTCTAGAAGCGTATGAATGCTGGGAGTTAGACAAGGTGCTGTTGCAGTTTTATGCAGAAGTGAGGAAAGAAAATGGGGAAAACTATGAGCCAGACTCTCTTAAAGTAATGCAGGCAGCACTGGATCGGCATCGGAGACAAGAGAAATATCCGGGATCAGTCCTGAAAGATGTTAAAATCCTGTCCAAAATCCTCATGTTGTGTCGCCGTGTCATGGTGAAAGACGCTTTAGAAATTGATTCAAATGTGCAAGATAGTCTCGCACCCTGATTGGTTCAGAAAGCGTGAATGAGAAATGTTGTGGACTTGAATGGCTTCTCAAGTATGAATTTGGCCCTCTATATTATAAACAAGTAATCATATGGGGCCCAGTAAAATTAAGGAGCAATTTCACTCGTGATTTCAAACTTTTCAAAACTTCGAAATCACTCGTGAAATTAATCCTTGATTTTACTCACCCCCGTACGATTACGGATACTAAATAAAGGATAAATACAATAAAAATATGAAGTTATTACTGTGGAAATGTTTCTCCAGGGTGCTCATGTTTCCCACACAGTCCAAAGACATGCAGGTTAGGTTAACTGGTGACTCTAAATTGACCGTAGGTGTGAGTGTGAATGGTTGTCTGTGTCTATGTGTCAACCCTGTGATGACCTGGCAACTTGTCCAGGGTGTACCCCGCCTTTCGCCCGTAGTCAGCTGGTATAGGCTCCAGCTTGCCTGCGACCCTGTAGGATAGGATAAAGCGGCTAGAGATAATGAGATGAGATGAGATGAGATGAGATGAGATGAGATGAGATGAGATGAGATGAGATGTGATGTTTCTCCAGTCAGGCCACACTCACTGTCAGATGGATAAACACTTCTGTCAAATACCATAATAATAAATTTCAGTAACGCTTCATATTAAGGTCCTTGTAATAAGCGTTAATAATCAATAGTTAGTAGCTAATAAGGCCCTTATAAGTGCATATAAGATGCTTACTGACATTGTTATGTGGTAATAAGATTATATATGTATTAATAGTCTCATTATAATATAGTTAAAAGCATATTAAGGTCCTTGTAATAAGCGTTAATAATCAATAGTTAGTAACTAATAAGGCCCTTATAAGTGCATATAAGATGCTTACTGACATTATTATGTGGTAATAAGATTATATATGTATTAATAGTCTCATTATAATAGTTAAAAGCAGACTATAAGAACTTATAAGAAACTTGTTAACTGTTTGTTAATGCTTAAGAACATTAATAGCATGCTCGTGAGTATTTTGATTGTTCATAATAACATTACAAACACATATTTTGACTCAACTAGCCCAACTATTCTTTGTCATGCTTTTATTAATCTTTATTGATTGATTTATTAATATTAATATACGTTTTATTGCTCATCTATTATAAGTTAACTCTGCACTTGTTTACAGTTAACTGTGCTTTTTGCAGGTACCAGATCTAAAGCGGGAACAGTGTCTTATTAAGACTGATAAATCTTTTATTGTGCATTATTATGCCTTTAAGAATACTTTTTTGATTGTTTTACTAAAATAAGTCTAATAAATCCTCTATTATGCATTTAGTTATGGATAATGATTTTCACAAATTCCACATCTGGAATGAACAACACATGTGGTCAAAGCTGATACTGTATAATGGAAGGAAAAATAGCTTAAGACAACATTTTTTCAACAGTGAAGCCACATGTCTTTATTTATTGCTATAGCATATTTTCCTAAAAATATAAAATAATAATGAAAAAAATTGCTTCTTTTCACCCCAACACACCAACAAAACTACCTGCCTTGCACAACAAAATGGATGGACATTGGAGTAATTAAAGAAATAAGGTGATGAATGATGAACAGTCCTATTTGGCTACTGCTGATTAGTCTTTCATAATAGGTCAGTCATTTAAGGCAACACTGTGGGGGTAAATCTTTCAAAGCCGATTCAAGAAAAAATTAAAGGTTCATCATGCACAAGGAAAAGGTAAAATGTACAAAAACATAAATCACCTAAAACAGGTGATTGAACATTTAAATTGAACATAAATCTGAGGTAGATTTTAATTTCACTGAACATGAACATGTTTCACATGTGTATCAAACAATTCAAAAGTCCCCCTTTCCAACAGGCAACAGTTGCCTTGCCTTCTTAAGTGCCTGCACTTTACGCTCAATATCTGGGTTGTCGGGCGGCACGGTGGTGTAGTGGTTAGCGCTGTCGCCTCACAGCAAGAAGGTCCTGGGTTCGAGCCCCGGGGCCGGCGAGGGCCTTTCTGTGTGGAGTTTGCATGTTCTCCCCGTGTCCGCGTGGGTTTCCTCCGGGTGCTCCGGTTTCCCCCACAGTCCAAAGACATGCAGGTTAGGTTAACTGGTGACTCTAAATTGACCGTAGGTGTGAATGTGAGTGTGAATGGTTGTCTGTGTCTATGTGTCAGCCCTGTGATGACCTGGCGACTTGTCCAGGGTGTACCCCGCCTTTCGCCCATAGTCAGCTGGGATAGGCTCCAGCTTGCCTGCGACCCTGTAGAAGGATAAAGCGGCTAGAGATGATGAGATGATGAGATGATCTGGGTTGTCACGGATGCCATCCAAACATTTCCCAGCAAAATCACCAAGCTTCTGCTTTGTGGAATGCTCTTCTTTGAATTCAGCGAACTTCTCAGGGGCAGCAATGGAAAGCTCTGCAATTGGTGCATTCAGTGTAATTGTGTTGCGATCTACTCCCACTATTTTGCAAGCAGCAGTGATGCTCTTCTTCTTCTTATAGGCCTTCAACACCTTCCGGTAACGTGCAATTACCTCATCTGGTCCACGAGCTCATGAGAAAGAAGAGAGTAGATATTAGTCTCTGTGACATAAAGGATCTTCCATTCAATAACCTTAAACCATTCATGAAGTTTACTACGTAACTCAAACTAACAGCATTTCTAACAGGCAAAACAGTGTACCAGCTTTCTTGCACATAGTTGGACTTCATAGTGTTACTTCACCTTTACCTGCAAGTTCACTCATCATCATTGGAACAGATAACATTAAATCACACAACAAAAAAATAAATAGCCAGTAACTACTGTATCTTCTAAATCTTAGTTTTATTTACATGAATAAAATTACCTCTTAAAATACTGCTCCGTTTGCTTCATCTCTCCCTTGTTCCTTTCTTCCCCTTCTTCTTCTTTGTGTTCTTCTTCTTCCTCTTCCTCTTCTTCCTATCATCAGAAGTAGAGGAACTTGAGGAGACTGATGAGTCTGAAGTGTCTGTGGATGGGTCGGTAGACTCTGAGCTTGACTTAGAGGATGCAGAAAAATTAGCATGTGATGTGGATGCTTCAGGGGATGGGTTTCTCACATTTCTTGATACTGTATGAAGACAACACAATGAAATATTGATCACAATAGATTGTTAGGAGACAGGTTCAACTGTTTGGAAATAGTTTGTGTACAACTGAACTATTATAGCAGGAAGGTATCTGTTGTTTAGGACACAAAATGTACATATTTAGTTACACTTAAATGAGATGAGATGTACTGGACTCAGCACTGTATAGCAGCATGAGAGCCATTATGTAATTGTCACAGGTTAAATAGGACAAAGTAAAGACTAAAAACATAAAAATTAAAGGGAGCGCATACATTCATTCACATGTATGAAAAAATCAGTTAAGAAAAAAATCAACTAAAAAACAAAACGCCATGATTTGAGCAATAAAATAAATTAGCATAATACTCAACATATTGGTGAACACCACTGACTTACTCTGAGACAGCTGGTC
Organism: Neoarius graeffei; assembly: GCF_027579695.1. Lineage (NCBI taxonomy): Eukaryota > Metazoa > Chordata > Actinopteri > Siluriformes > Ariidae > Neoarius > Neoarius graeffei. The sequence goes on along the minus strand of NC_083589.1, from coordinate 2,433,081 downwards.
TTTTAAAAAGTCTATCTCCTTGGTTAGCTCTTTGATCAAGTCTTCCTGACAAGTTATTTTCATTTTAGCCAGCTCCAGGTCATGTTTGTGCTTCTGGAGTTTGGCAGTGGGGGCCATTTGCACAGTACCTGACAGAAATAACAAAAACATAAATTAAAACTTAATACTAGTCACGGATTATGCCTTACAGGAGGGTGTATTCTAATCTAGACTATACAGTGGCAATCTAAGACTTCCAATTCTAATTTCCATGTGGTACTTTTTGTTACAAATAACAGCCGTCGTATTTGATTCAAATCACCATGCTGTTGATTACAATGTAAACAGCAGCATAAAAAACATATCAGAGAAAAGAGAGAAGCTATATTATTTACATAAAGAGAGAAGCTATTACTTCCATATAGAGATCTTGCATGTGACGTCACAGCCGATCCAGATTGTGACAGACGCCATCTTGTCAGTCAAACGCCATATTCCGCCTTCTACTTCTACTTCTGGTTCTACTTCTGCTTTTACTTCTACCTTTTCTTCTGGAAAACCCTACTATATACAATTCTACTACAACGGCTGTGGCTACAAGCTCTCCCTACCTGTGCATGGTTTTTATGTTTTTTGTGTGTATTTTTGCGTGTTGTTCGTCTGTACCGGACTTCAATATCCACTACAACCGTATGGACTTACTGGACATTGGTTTCCAGCAGAAAATGACGGTTTGTAGCGATTTCCATCGCATGCACAACATTCCGGACAAGAAAAAAAAAACATTCCGGACGAGACCAAATTGCGAGACCAGCGGGGTCTCCGTGGATTGTTATCGGAAGCAAAGCGAAGGAGGCGGCGCCAGGAGCCGAAGCAAAAGCGAGGCTACAGGCAGAGCCGGCCTGTTGACTAAGCTCAGAAAACAGCCACTCAAACCTCCACTGCCAAGCCTCTACCTCTCCAACGCCAGATCCATGTAAACAACACGGACGATTTGGAATTACCTTATTCTATTCTATAATCGGCTGGTCAGTGCTATACTCAATACTTAAGTGACTTACCCATCCAGTGAGGTTCATTTTCTTGTTTACAAGATACCACATCTGAGTCGCTGACAAATCCTGAATTTCTGTAAAGATAACTGTGCAGAGATTTATAAGCACGCAGTGCTTCACCACTGAACAGCGAGGGAAAGTTGTTGAGGGAATCATACACGTCCGGGTATTCCGCTGGCAGTTCAAAATCCAGTCGTGAAAACTCCGTCCGGAAAGCCATAAGGGTCACAAATCTGTAGATCATTTATTTTAGACACATATCTAGTTATCTGTTCATTAGAAAAATGAGCCGTGTAGTCCGTCGGTTGAAATTGATCCATTCTGTACACGAGTGCAGCAGTATTCAGCGGTGTTTTTGACCAACACGATGGCGGTTGTGTACTTTCCGGTCACGTGACTGCAAGATCTCTATAGCCTAGCTAGCTTTGGCTAACTAGCATATCTACTGCTCTGCATGTTTGGATGTACACAAACTAGTTAGCTGCAGTTAAAACTTACCAGAAGAGTCATCCTCTGTATCACAACGGCCCCTCTTGCCAGCATTATCTTTTAGAGGTCCAGAACGGGTTTGCATTTTCCTGGAGGACGAAGATGTTTCTTCCTTTCCCTCCATTTCACATGCGGGACCAGAATGTTGACGCTCAACGTAAGGCCAGAGAATATCTAGAAGTTGGCTCAGTCATTAGGTTAAACTGGAAGTGTCGGTTTTACCGTCTGTCTTCAAAGTAAAATCTCGCGAGAAGCGCAAACACGACGTTCTTGCCTTGTTTGCGCTTCTCGCGAGCTTTTATTTTGATCTGCCCGCGAAAAGCAAAGGAAGAAGGGAAAAAAGAGAAGTGACTACCAGGATGACACTGCAAAACGAAGTGAGAAAACTGATTTTTGAAGGTAGTTCAACCAGAAAAACTTTAAAGCTAATTAAATTCCTTCAGAAAAAAAACTCCTCATGAAAAAAATCAAATGCCGCATCTGTCACAAGAAGATGAAGATGACTAAGAAGAGGGGCAGGGACCATTACAGCTGGTAAGAACTTTTTCCTCGGCTAATGTCTGTTAGAGCTATTGACTAAGCAGGTTTGTGCATAATATTAATTAGGCCTATTTAGCAGGCATTAAAAGGGATGCAAAATGTAGCTATTCAGATGGATCCTAAACAAAAAAAAACAACAACAAAATGCTGGTAAAATAATACAGGTGACTAGTAGATTTCTTTCACCTACCAACCTAAAGACTACAGTCGTCTGTTGAATGCCTTGTAAAGTTGAATATTCACTTTCCAGATTTAGGCCTTTGTGTATGTTAAGTGATTGATGCACTGTAGTAATATTTTCTGAATATCAATAATCTGTTAAATATTTTCACCAATCAAATATTATCCTAACTCTGCTTTTAAGGACATGCCAATGAGTAGACCACCAAGGGACTAGGACAGTGAAATCAATTAGGGAAAAATCTATTTTCAGCAAGTCCAGACTTTCACTCTTTCAGTGGATGCAGTTCCTTTATAGGTAATAGCCTGCATACAACAGTAAAACAAGTGTTAGATAATTACTTTGGAAAATTGTTTTGAAGAAAATGTAAATAAAGAAAATGTAAAACTTTGTGTTATTTTCTATAGATTTGCACAGGGCCTACGTCTCAGACAGGTAGATATGATGGAGGACAGAATTGCTGCAAGTCCTGCAACCCTCTCAAAGATGGCAAAAAAACTGAGGAAGGTCTGCAGAAGGGCTATTGAGTAAATGAGAGAACGACGAGGACAGCTCATTGGTGGACCGTGTGAATTCGTTGTTATTGATGAGAGTCATTTCCGCCATAAGAGAAAGGTATGTGAACTGCACCAATGGGTTTGCTGTACATGGTTTGTGATGCTAAGTGAGTGATTGGTAAAATATAAAACAGCATCTCAATTAGTGGGCTAGACTAGCCTGGAAAACACAGACTCAAATCTAGCGAGACATTCATGAAAACGGGCAAAATTCTAGGGGTGGTGCTCTAGTCAGTAAGGAGGGGGAGGGGATATACCGCTGTACAGTAATTTGAATGTGATTGCAATACCAGCTTTGGTCACAATCTTATATACGGCTCCTTTAAATTTAGTTCATTATAGGTCATCATTTTGTAACATCATATAGTTTGCTTGTAAGTTGTTTATCACACACCATGTGCTGTTTCTGTTTCTCTTTTTGTATTGGTCATCATCACAACAGTATGGCAGAGGAAGAATGGGAGGCACCTGGCAAAGACGGAAATGGGTCTTCGGTATGCTTGGTGTGCAGTTGCAGAGAGGCAACAGAGGAAAGCCAGTGCTGCGTCTTGTAGAGAGAAGATGAAGGCAAGATCTTATCCCCCTGATTGCACATCATGTCAGGATAGGATCAGACATCATTAGTGATGAATGGCATGTTTATCGTTCCCTCCCTCAACTTGGCTACAATCACATGACTGTAAATCATGCAAGGTGGTATGTAGATCCACGAACTGGTGCCCATACACAGCACATAGAAAGAGCATGGCGGAGTATTAAGGAGCAAGTTTGGAGGCAAAGAGGTAACCAAACTGAAAATTTACTGTCTGACCATCTTTGTCTCATTGAGTGGAGTGACTGGCTGGGCAGGAAACACAAGCATGGTCCTCTTGGTCGGCTTCTGTATGACATAGCTAAAAGATACAGGGTAGGCTAAAATGAGGTCTAAGTAGTGGGAGTGGATCACACCATCACTGTCCAGATATTAGAAGTAATGTTCTGGCAAAACAGGGAAACTGTTGCCTGTTAGAAAGGGGTCGTTTTCATTCCTTTTGATCCAAATTGCAAATGTTGCAAATGTTTTCAGAGTACTTCGTGAAATGTTTAAACCTAAAATGATCAGTGGAATTAAAAACTACCTAAGTTGTATGTTGCACTTGTTTATTGATGATTGGTATAATAGGGTAGGATATGTTCTAGCGAGTGTACTTTGTAATCTTTGTTATATTTGTTTTTATTAGATTTGTATTTTTTTATTAAATTATTAGGAATAAAAATTAATGTTTCACTTTGCAAAATTGTACTTTTCCATTTTAACTGATGTTTTACAAAATGTGGCCAAATATTTAAAGTTAGAAAATGTACTTTTTTTTCTCTTTTTTCAAAAGTCAGTTGTGATGTTTTTGTGACATTTTTAAGAAAATGTGCCACAGCAATAAATAAATGAAAAATTGGGCTTCACGGTTGAAAATGTCTTGTGTAATTTTTTTTTTCTTTCCATGATATCCACCCATGTATTGTTTGTTCCAGATGTGGAATTTGTGAAAATCATTATCCATAAATAAATGCATATGTACTAGACTTAATAAGGCATTGTTCTCGCTATAGATCTGGTAGCTGCAAAAAGCATAGTTAACTGCTAACAAGTGCATAGTTAACTGCTAATAAGGGCATAATAAAGTACATTTTATTTTAATAAAACAATCAAAAACGTATTCTTAAAGGCATAATAATGCACAATAAAATATTTATCAGTCTTCATAAGACACTGTTCTTGCTTTAGATCTGGTACCTGCAAAAAGCACAGTTAACTGTAAACAAGTGCAGAGTTAACTTACACTAGATGAGCAGTAAAGTATGTATTAATGTTTATAAATCAAACAATAAAGATTAATAAAGGCATGACAAAGACATAATGGTTGGACTAGTTGAGTCAAAATGTGTTGTATGTTATTGTGAACAATAATTAAATACTCACGAGCATGTTATTAATGTTCTTAAGCATTAACACACAGTTAACAAGCTTCTTATAAGTTCTTATAGTCTGCTATTAACTATATTATAATGAAACTATTAATACATATATAATCTTATTACCACATAATAATGTCAGTAAGCATCTTATATGCACTTATAAGGGCCTTATTAGCTACTTACTATTGATTATTAACGCTTATTACAAGGACCTTAATATCTTATAAGGGCCTTATTAGCTACTAACTATTGATTATTAACGCTTATTACAAAGACCTTAATATGAAGCGTTACCTAAATTTCAACCAAATGGCATGTGATGTTATTTTCAGTTACAGTGTCAGCAGATTTAGAGTCTTTTTTTAAATTTTGTTAAAATTTAATGGAATAAAGATTCTGACTCTGAAATCGTGTCAGGAACACGGAGACTTTTATTCTCTCTCTCTCTCTCTCTCTCTGTGGACTCTTATCATCGCACACTTCACACTCCTCCCGCTGATGCGACTCTCCGGCTGCGCTTCATGGCAGCTTCACACTGTAATCCGGATCAGTTCTTAAACCCGTTTCTCTGGAAACTGATCCGGGTTCCCTCTGTGGGGACTATGTTTAAGAGGACGGGTTCCCTCTGTGGGGACTATGTCTAAGAGGATGGCTGAATTCGGTCCGGATTCTGGAGACCGTGTGAAGGTCTGCGGAGAAGCCGTTAGCTTAGCACAGCGGACACAATGCTAACAATAGCTTCAGCTCAACAGCTCGTGCGGCTCAGTTAGCTTCACAGTTAGCTTCGCGGTTAGCTTCACAGTTAGCTTCGCGGTTAGCCCAGTGTGTGGTGTTTCTGTAATTAATAATGTATAATTAAATCAGTTCCCTGACTCTGTGGTTGTGTCGGTACACGGGATGAGTTTTATCATGAGGGTTAATTAAAAAACTAATCGTGTGTTTAGCGCTTCTGAGGCGCCGCCATCTTTCTTTTCGTCACTTCCGTTAAAGCCGGAAATCCCAGCTGGCCAAAATAAAAGCTCTCAAGATTATTAAAACACATATTATACATATTTATAACCCTTTTAACAATAATAAATCTACACTAGAGGCTGTTTAAGAGAGATAATTTTCCTGGTCGGTTCTAATTCGTCTGGATCCGCTTTAGAGTTTGATGGAAAGTTGACGTGTTGCCAAGGAAACAGAGTGACGGGAGCCGCGAGGGGCCAAACGGCGCCTGTCCGGGTCAAAGAAACGCGATTTATTAAAGCCGCGGTTAATAAAAACAGCCCCAGCATCAGCTTATGGATTTTAGTTCATTTGGTTTAGTGTACACAGGTGTAATATAAAGAGTGAATTCAGTTCATATATTTTGTGTGTAGAGGTGATTTCAGGGAGTTTTACACTGTTATTTTTATTTATTTACCTTAACGTAAACTAAAGTTGGTTCTTAATATTAAATAAATAGTTGAATGCATACAGAGCGGTTTCACCTCCTTAACAACCGTCGTGAAGAGGACAAACAATTGTGGTTTAATCAGAAGCATTTAAGTTGGCAGTATGGTCCGTTTGTGTGCGCTTTACGGCGTTCAGATTGATTGAATCAGAACAAAGAAAGTGTTTCCTGCTTCCCTTCCGTTCCTGCTGAGAGACAGGATAAACAATGGTGAGAAAAGTGGTGACAGCGCATCTGTCCAGATGACCTCCTGAGTGGTGTTTACTTGAAAACTGTTAACCTTATAGGACCATTTAATATCCATCTTTAGATCTGGATGTTCTGAACCATTATAGACCAGACTCCAATCTCAGCTTCCTATGAAAAGTTCTGAAACGTGCTTTTGCACCTCCGTTATATCACCACTTTGCTGGAAACAATGTGTTTCCTAAAATGCAATCAACCTATTGTCAACACTACAGACCAGAGACTGCACTGCTTCGTGTCCATGATGATCTGCTCAGAGCTGTGGACAAGGGTTTTGAGGCTTTGCTTGTACTTTTAGATTTTTTGTCAGCCTTTGACACCAGTGATCATGGCATTTTGCTGTGAAGACTTGAAGAAAGGTTTGGCTTCTCTGGCCTCGTACTGGCTTGGATCCGATCTTACTTTGAGGATCGACACCAGTTTGTCAGTGTTATGAACTTGACCTCATCTACATACAAACTTGATTGTGGCGTCCAACAAGGTTCTGTCCTTGGTCCTATCTTCTTTTGCCTTTATGTTGCTCTACTTGAAGACGTACTGGCTACTCATGGGTTATCTGCCATGACGTATGTGGATGATACACAATTGTACATCATTGAGAAGGGCAGCCACGATAACACTGTTCATGTGCTACAGAACTGTTTGAATGATATAAAGACCTGGTGCCTAAACAATAAACTAGTTCTAAACAATGACAAAACCGAACTGCGACTGATCCAGTCCAAGTTCTTGCCGTCTGTTTCTGCAATCTCGAAAGTACGATTTGGAGGCTCAGAAATCTCACCAATGCCTGAAGCTCATAATCTTTGTTTATTGTTTGACCACAACTTGTCCTTCACTCAACAGATCAACAATTGCTGCAAATCCTCCTTTCTGGCTCTGAGTCAAATTAGCAAGATTCAAAAGGGCCTGGATCAGCCACCTGCTGAGAGGTTGGTCCATGCCTTTTTTCCATCAAGGCTGGATTACTGTAACAGCCTGCTTTACAGTCTGCTGGAGTACAAACTCAAGAAACTCCAACGTGTCCTAAATTCAGCCGCCAGAGGTGTGGCATGACCTCAACATGGTGAAGACGTCACCAATGTCTTGAAGAGGCAACAGTGGCTGCCAATTAATGCCTGCATTGAGTATAATGCTGCATCGAGTATAATGCTGCCATCATTGCCACCATTCATGGGAAGGCGGTGGAGATGGTTGAGGAGTACAAGTACTTGGGCACAATCTTTTATAATAAAGTCAGATTTGCCTCCAACACAGAGGAGATCTTCAGAAAGTGCCAACAGCGACAGTACCTCCTGAGGAAGCTTAAGTCCTTTGGGGTCAGCAAGGACATTCTGACTACCAGACCCTCCAGGATTTCGCGATGTTGCAATTTGCAACTTCAACCAATCCCCGCAAATTCAGGGCGGTGTTGCAATTATATCCAATCACCGCAACTTTCCCGCAAATTTGACCAATCGTTGGCGTCGTCTTGAGGTGACGTCGACAAACTGCCTTCCGCCTTACTTCCGTGTATACGTTCAAGAGAAGCAGCATGTGTGCAGTGTTGCCAGATTGTGCGGGTTTAAGTGCATTTTGGCGGGTTTTAAACAAATTTTGGGCTGGAAAACGTCAGCAGTATCTGGCAACACTGCATGTGTGAGTCAGTGTTTATGTAGGATTAAATTCTGTTACTGAAAGTGTGTTATGTTTACAGTGAAGAACTGTGTGCACTTTACATTATTTTTTTCCTTAATACAAGAAATTAATGGATGCCAACATTTTTGCCAAAATGGTATTTTATTTTCCATTGTTTAGGCAGCTTCAGCATCATACTGTGAGATTCTGTTCAAATTGTTTTTTTTCTTCTATGAAACCTGAGCCATTTATTTTATTAGTTTATAATTATTGTGTAATTTAGTCTTCAGGAGAGACTGCCTGCACACAGTACTAATATTAATAGTTTTTTTTTTTTCTTACATGAAAGCTGAGGCATTTATATTATATTTTAAGGTAACTTCATGTTGTGCTGTGAGGTTCTATGCACTTTTGAACCAACAGGTGCATTTGGATAAGTAAAGCCTATTTTTCTGCATTTTTGTAGTCCTGGTAATCTTTTATATTGGTAAAGATGTTTATAGGACCATTTCTCAGTGTCTGTTTTTTTTCAATCAATAGTTTTTCAGTAATAACTTAATATTTAACATATCACTCAATTTTAATCACAAAAAGAGAAAATCGCAACAATTTCTCACAACTTTCACTTCCTCCCACAATGTAAACAAAAACCTAAAAAACACCGCAACTTTCATCGCAATTTTTTGGAACCCCCCCGCAACATCAGACATTTTAGCCCACAACAATCACAAAAAAGGCCCGCAAAATCCTGGGGGGACTACTTTCTCCTACTCCTTCATTGAGAGTAGAATGTCGTTTCCAATATCCTGCTGGTTCCACTCCCTTAGCCTTCAGTACAAAAACTGCCTGCAGAGCACAGTCAAGGTGTGCTCTAAAATTATTGCCCCCCCCCAGGTCACTCTCAACACTGTGTGAGCAGCAGACAGTAAACTCAGTGAGCAGGATTCTTCAGGACCCTTCAAATGTCCAGTTCCCTGCATTTGAGTGCGTCCCCTTAGGACGCCGGCTGCGTTGTCTGAGCTGATGAACACAGAGGAGAAGAGCGAACTTTGTCCCCAGAGAGGTTCAGCTCCTCAACTCTCTGCCATCCTTGTCCCTCTCCTCACCCCTCCAGCCCCTTTCCCCTTCTTCACATGCACTCGAACCTGTCTGGTGCATTAACCAACCCCTCTGTACACACACCACTTTAAATATTGTCTCTGCTGCGATTGATCCTTCTCCCTCAGAAGCAAATTGCACCACACAATATTTTTGTAGATACTGTTTTTTAAATGATCATATTTATACATACTGTACAGTTATTTATCCACATACTCACTGTAAAAAAAAATAGTTGAGAATACTTGAAATTTCAAGGCAACCGTCTGCATTAAGAATTTTATGTTTTGCCAACGATGTGCCCATGGTAATCCAAACTATGATAAAACTGTTATCTTTATTAAGAATTCTTAATTAAGTCAATTTTCAATTCCTCATTCTGCCAACATAGATTTCTCTTTTTGCTGAACAGTGGCATTCACAGTAGTGCGAAAAGGCAATTGAGGTTATCACAATTTTTTTTTTTAGGGGCTTTTTTCACCTGTATTTGGATAGGACAGCATAGAGACAGGAAATGAGCAGGAGAGAGAGAGATGGGGAGGGATCGGGAAATGACCTCAGGTCGGAACCGAACCCGGGTCCCCGGATTTATGGTATGGCGCCTTATCCACCTGAACCACGACGCCCCTGAGGTTATCACAATTTATCATTAAACTATACATGCCTTTTTTCATTGTTCTACACAATTACAAAAATTTTTAAAACCCACATTGTGGGTATGGCATCATGGCTCAGGTGGATAAGGCGCCATACCATAAATCTGGGGACCCAGGTTTGATTCCGACCCGAGGTCATTTCCTGATCCCTCCCCGTCCTGCTCATTTCCTGTCTCTTCACTGTCCTATCCAAATAAAGGTGAAAAAAGCCCCCCAAAAAGTCTGATAACCTCAATTGCCTTTTTGCACTACTGTGAATGCCACTGTTCAGCAAAAAGAGAAATCTATGCTGGCAGAATGAGGAATTGAAAATTGACTTAATTAAGAATTCTTAATAAAGATAACAGTTTTATCATAGTTTGGATTATCATGGGCACATCATTGGCACAACATAAAATTCTTAATGCAGACTGTTGCCTTGAAATTTCAAGTATTCTCAACTATTCTTTTTTTACAGTGCTGCCACCTTGCATACTGTCATATTTTTATGTTTAATGCATGATGAAGATCTCATCTCATTATCTCTAGCCGCTTTATCCTGTTCTACAGGGTCGCAGGCAAGCTGGAGCCTATCCCAGCTGACTACGGATGAAAGGCGGGGTACACCCTGGACAAGTCGCCAGGTCGTCACAGTTTTACAACATTATTATTATTATTACATACGATTTGAATCCTAATCTTCATTTCAGTTAAATTGTTGTCATAATATTTAATACATGTAAACACTAATTTACATTCGCTTTTATTGTAAATTTATTATTTACACATTAATAACTAAAAATAAATTATTAGTGTTATTATTAATAATAGGACAATTTTTCCCTCCACTAGATGGCAGTAAAGCGCTTCCAACCTGAGATTACTGTTGAGTGAAATGTGTTTTTTCTCTGAACTGACCTGCTGAGGGCGCTGTTAGGATGCTGCTGGATTATTACACATCACATCACATTATCTCTAGCCGGGTTTCAGTCCAAATCAAACCACAGCAGCACTTCATCAACTTCTGTCAAATCAGAACTCGATGGTCCCCATAAGGAAAGTGTTGTTGTTGTTATTGTTGTTGTCTCATCTCATTATCTCTAGCCGCTTTATCCTTCTACAGGGTCGCAGGCAAGCTGGAGCCTATCCCAGCTGACTATGGGCAAAAAGTCGAGGTACACCCTGGACAAGTCGCCAGGTCATCACAGGGCTGACACATAAACACAGACAACCATTCACACCTACGGTCAATTTAGAGTCACCAGTTAAACTAACCTGCATGTCTTTGGACTGTGGGGGAAACCGGAGCACCTGGAGGAAACCCACGCGGACAACATGCAAACTCCACACAGAAAGGCCCTCGCCGGCCCCAGGGCTCGAACCCAGGACCTTCTTGCTGTGAGGCGACAGCGCTAACCACTACACCACCATGCCGCCCCATTGTTGTTGTTTGAACAATAAATAAATAAAGAGGCAAAACGTGTCCTTTTCATTCTTGAGGTTGGGGTTCAGTTCAGCTGCAGTCACAGCATTAATTAAGTGCATTAATAATGATGTCTGTGGAAGGTCCTCAGAAGTACAGGAAGACTAACGTGTGTGTGTGTGTGTTTAAATTTCATTTTGCTGAAACTTTTATGATACAGTGGAGATGCCGAGGGTTAAGGGTCGAGCTCAAGGTGGTGCTGGGATTTGAATTCACAACCTTCTGATCAGTCAATAAATACTGATTTATTTTTTACTGCCTGAGATGTTCTATAAGGGCATCGACCACAGATTCATCACTACAAGAGCTGCTCACTAAACTCCAACACACATCATCACATTAAACTCAAAATAATCAAAGCTCTTTTATTTCATTGAATGGATAAAAATAGATGATTGTTACACAATATGAAAAAAAGCCAGTAAAACTCTGCAGAATGTAAAATATTGACTTGTTCTCATTGTGGAAAGATAAAAAGTCACATTAACTTGTATATTGTTGATGAAGATGTAATATTAAAATGAACTGGCCATCACTCATTTAAAAAGTGAGAATATTGAATTAAAGCTGAGATTATAAAACAAACATCTGAGAATATTCAATGAAAACTGAGAATATAAAACAAAATCCTGAGAATAAGGAAACAAACCTGAGAATTTAAAATTAAAATCTGAGAATACGTAATGAAACCTGTATATATATTTATGATACTTGCATAGACTATATCTGGCTTGTAACATCGCCAGCTACCGAATAAAAATGACAGCAAAAACGCAATATAGCAAGCGATCTAATTAGCACGTCATGGTCTGAATATTTCATAAAGGAATTCTCGAATCCGTCTCAATGAGATGTTTTACAGTTAAAAGCACAGCATTGAACATAAAGGTAAATGTGTCTTTAAAAATGTAAAAACACACATTGTTTTAAGGAATCCAAAGATTTGTGTTCTTTTGCCAAGTGGCTTATAGTTACTAAGACATTTGTAAAAGAGTGAATAACAGGTTGATAAATGTAAAAGATGAAGATGAATATTATATGAGTTGAGCTGAAATAATTGGTGAGATAAATGAGGTGTGGTGTGTCAGTGATATTGAAGCTGACTTATAGCATTAAAAGTGTTGTAAAAGAAAAGCTGGAGACATTGCATTAGGGAATATGAAAGGTGATTTAACTCTCCTCCTCTATTTGCTAATAACTCGGGGAAAATGAACACAGTTCAGGAAACATGACATTATTGGAAGGATAATAAAATCATTTTTTGTGTTTATAAAAGTTGAAATGTAATTTCCTGAGAAAAGGCCTTTGGTGGCATGTCTCAGTCACATGGTCCCTGTCTTTCTGAGATTTCTCCTCCACGTCATCATATTCTGTAAAATAAATACATCGACCTCTTTAATAGATCCTGTGTATTGTATTAATCGGGATGTAAAACCTTAAAAATACAGTCAGTGATGCACGATGTGGGAATGTCTTTAATATTCTATCAATAAAAAAGAGAAAAAAGGAGATTTATCAGTTCAGCTTTCTTAATATGAACACAGGCCATGTGTATAAGATGTGGAAGTAAATGAGACATAAATATAGGTCTTATCTAAACTGTGTAATAAATATGACGGCACTTGTTCAATGACAGAATGGAGATTACAGAACAGAAAGCTGATATTTATATTATATATGGTATAGAATAGAGTCACACTTTAACTTTGCTGCCTTTGCACTCACGTACATTACCAGAATAAACAACTCACTCACTTTCTGTCTCTCCTCCATCCTGTTCCTCAGTGATGACATCATCATAATCTTCTGGACCGTCTCCTGAAGAAATCAATGAATCAGTAATAAACCACTGTGTGTGTTGCTGTTCTAGTAAAATACTGAGTTACAGGGTGGTGTGATGAAGCTGAGTTACTGCTACCACCCTAACGTTGATCATTTACCTACAACAGCATGTCCCCAAGTGGTTTATTCCTCTTAGACCATGGGAATTTGCCAACAATTGCACTTTTTCACTGAGTAAAGAATTAGATCTTGTACTTTTCATCCATTTATAGTTACAGATAATGTTGTATATCTTTGGAAAAATAAGTTTGTTCCTTTGCTCACTGATGTCATCGCAGCTATAAACAGTGGTTCCCTCAGCAGCTTTTCTTTTTTTGTTTATTTCCAGAAAAAAATCTGACCTGTGATGATGTTTGGGTTTGTTTCCGTGGTAACTGCATCATCATAGTTCTCGGACACATCCTCTGTCAGAATGTGGAGATAAAAGCTATTAAATCCACATGAATGTCATTAATGATGGTTTGGATGCTTGTGGATGCGACACTGTCACATTATTATCATACCTGTCAGTATAACTGACTTCTGATCAGCTGGAATGGCGTCATCATAATTCTCCGCTTCATCCTCTACACCAAAACACAGATATTTAAAGAGAGTTAAAGTTTACTGAAGTGGCAGTTTGTACACTGTGTATTTGATGACACAATGCAAAATGACATCGTATACATGTCAAAAATGTCACGACACACAAAGCAAGAAACAAACTGATGTGCAGTGTGTGTGTTTAATTTCTACTGCTTTCTAAAGCAAATCCCCAAACAGAACCACACCCTCCACGTTATCAGGGATTGGTCCAGCAGTGACGGCATCATCGTAGTCATCTGGTGGCTCGACTCTTCCTGTATCACCTAAATGAAATAAAAGCAGAGGGTCTGTACAAACAGCTCCATCACATTCTGACCTCATGGTTTCATGTCAAGTCACTAAATTTATGGGATCAGTTCACAACTGCACCCACTTAAGAAGTCACTGGTGTCGATGACATCATCATAATACTCCGCCTTTTCTCCAATCCCAGACTTGACTGTAAAAAGAACCATTTGTTTGTTTGGGGTTTTTAAACACATTTATACTCAATAAAATCCTCATCCAAAGAAGCTTTGATCAATTTGATTAGAGGGATTTCAGAAGCTTAAAGTAAGATCAGGTTGATTGTGAGATGTCATGTGTCAGCATTAAAACACTGGAGTTACTGTAATTCTTCGATACAATACATCATAATCACGTCTCAGAAAGGACACGTTTAGTCATTTCTGATTTTTAATTGCAATTCTAATCTCTTTCAGTTCATGGAGTTCGACAAACTCACACTCTGGGCTTTTTTACCTGAGAGAAGCTCATCATCCACATGCTCATACCCAGAATGCTGTTCTTCAGAGAGGAGACTTCCTGTTAGAGGAGAGCAGCACGGTCATGAGACACACACACACACACACAGAGCGCAAGAGAGAGAGAGAAATGCACCTGTACAGGAAAACATTCACAGGAGAGCTGAACACAGGCGGAAAAAAGATGAGTTGCAGGTGTGTTTTGAGATTTTAAAGGACAGCTGATGCAGATACCAGAAAATTGTCAAAGCTGAAAAGACAAAATATTTTTCTGATATTATTTGAAATAACTGTTATAAAGCTCACGTTCTTTTTAGTGCCATTAACACTGTTCTTAATTCCCCCCAATCTGCTCGTCCAGATGTTTCCCCAGAAACCTGTGAAAAATTCCTCCACTTCTTTGTGGACAAGATTGCGAGCCTTAGAGCATCATCTCACCCCCTTCTTATGAGCCGTCTATCACTGTCACTCGCTCTGCTGCTTTTACCCACTTTGAGCCTGTGTCTCTTTCTCTCTGAAAGGAAATTATTGGTCAGATGAAATCTTCAGCTTGTCCCACAGATATTGTCCCCCCTCGCCTTTTTCAAGAGATTTTGGAAACTATTGGCCCAAACATCCAAATGGTTATGAACAGCAGTCTCTCCTCAGGTGTTGTTCCAGTACATTTGAAACATGCAGTCGTGCAACCACTGATCACAAAACCTCATCTGGACTCCACAGTCCTCTCCAATTTTACACCAATTTCTAAACTCGCTTTCAAAAATTCTGGAGAAAGTTGTGCTCTTACAATTGCATTCTTTTTTAGACACAAAGAGCATTCTTGAGGTGTTCCAGTCTGGTTTTAAAGTCCTTCACAGCACTGAATCTGCACTTTTAAAAGTTTGAACCATCTTTTATTGGCTACTGACTCCAGGGATTCTGCCGTTCTGATGCTTTTCCATCTCACAGCTGCATTCGACACAGTAGATCACAGCATCCTCATCTCCTGCCTGGAGCATTGTGTGGGCATTAAAGCTCCTGCTCTGGAGGGCTTCAGCTCTTACTTGTCCTGTACTGGCCTTCCTTCACCGACTCCCTGTAGGGTTTAGGATCCATTTTTATTTTCCAAAAAACAACTCATTAAATGGGTGAGCTCCGCTCTCTCTCTCTGATCTTTTACAACCACACGTCCCATCAAGGTCAGTCAGGTCACTGACCGGTTGCTTTGGGTGTCGCGTCCCAAAATCATGGTTGAAGCCCAGGGGAGATGGTGCCTTTGCAGTTGTCGCCCCCAAACTGTTACTGTTGGATTGGTATTTTTGGTGATGTTTATTTTTTTCTTCCAAAAGTTTTTGGTTTTGGATGAAATTTTAACTGCTGGTAGCCACAGACAACGGAAACTCACTGACCCAAGATGAGTGACCTATTTGACCTAAAATGACCTATTTTTCAAGGTCACAGAGCACATTTTATGTGTTTTTTGTTGAAAATGTTATTTCATTTATTCCAGTATCTCCTAAAGATATCAGGATTTCCCCCTGGATTTTATGTAAATAAATGATGAGCTCATTTCTTGCAGAAAAATCTCCAATGCCAGTCAAGTGGAAAGTGACGCGTTCTGGACTGCGGTCAAAAACGTTTTTTTTTTTCCTCAACAGCCAAAACCACAACATGTTCATAAACACCAGTTGTGCCAAAAGTTATGATTTGCTCTGGACCAGTGCAGGTTCTTCTTTGGTCAAGAATTGTTTTTCAGTTTTTGAAAAATTGAATTTAATGTATTTAGGCGCTCGCAAAAATGGTCACTATCACCATTTCACCATGAAATATTAATTTTGTCTTCTAATATGTTCCAGTAAACGACCCCAAACACCGACCCATTCAACCAGAATCAAGTGTCAAATCTGATTTTTGACCTACTGTGAGAGGTCAAAAAGGTCATTTTCTGTTTCTGACTGTACTATTTTAAAAATAGTTTCATATTTACAGACAATGACCTTGTATTTTTTCTTTAGTGCATATTCTTTTGTAGATTATTGACAAACTGATATATTTTATCAACAGCTAGAGATAAAAATGACAGAAATTCCCCAGTGTGATGGTTATCACTGAAAACTTTGCGTCGGCGTTTTCTCCACTTTTACCCGAAACTATGACCTCGACATAAATGAAATGTATTATTCACTGTGTATAATTTACATCTGCTCTTTCTGTTCGTTCTGTCAAATCACAGGTTTCTCTGATATTTTCAGCTCTAAAGTCTGAAAAACTATCAAAAGAGACAAAAATGTCATTTTCACCATGAAATAAAGTTTTTGGCTGAGAACATGTGGCAGTAAACGACCCCAAATATACACCCATTCTCCCTGAATCAACTGTCAGATTTGACCTTTGAGCTCCTTTGCGAGGTCGGGTCGGTGATGTTCAGTTTTTAATGCACTAATTGCGTCAGCTGTTTCCATGGACAGATACTTTAGGGAGTAAACACAATCTTCAGTGCAGATTGTAATGGAAATAAAACACAAACAGATGGAGTTTGTATAAAATGATCCAGAAGAGGAAAGTTGTGTTTAAAAAGAGAAGTGGATGAGATTTGTGTGTCAGTGTGTAAGAAGAGAAATCATCGTCAGGCTTTTAAAAAGTGTAACTGGTGAACAGTGCAGTGAAAGTGTAGATTGGATGGAGTGTAAATGCATCGTAAGAAGAGTAACATTACACAACTCTGTGTGTGTGTGTGTGTGTGTGTGTAGGGGGAACTGTCTGGAGTGAGACGCGAGGTGAATGTCGCTCGGTGTGAAGCAAATGGTGCGAGACTGTTAACATTAACATTGTCAGTTTACGTTTGAAACAGATGAAGATTCGAAATTATCAGTGACATTTTCAGATTATTATTATTATTATTATTATTATTATTATTATTATTTTATGGTGTGATTTGTCTCTTAACTTGGTGTTTGTGTGTTATTGTGGTGTTTTATGGTGTGTGTTGTGATGATTGTACAGCACTTTGCTCAACTGCTGTTGTTTTTAAATTTGCTTTATAAATAAATTTGACTCGACTTGACGTTCAAACGCAGCAAATCAGAAGCTTTAATAGATGTTTATCAGCAGAATTCTGTCTCGACACCACATGGACTCCAACTGGACACTTCCTCTCACACACACTTATTTTTATTCATTTTTGGTAAAACACACACACACACACACACACACACACACACACACACACACACACACACACACACAGGCAGGGATGTAATGCACCTGTACAGGAAAACATACGGGGGGTTGAGGGCTCAGGAAAGAACGTAAGCACACACACACACACACACACTTGCACTAAATCAGAAGCTTTAATAGATGTTTATCAGCAGAATTCTGTCTCGACACCACATGGACTCCAACTGCACACTTCCTCTCACACACACTTATTTTTATTGATTTTTATTCATTTGTTGTAAAGAAATAAATCTCACTGGATTTGGGGGAAAATATTGTTTGAAGGCCCACTCCCACAATAACTCTAACTATAAATAACTGGGTCCCCTGCAGTGTATATGGTCGGTGCTCACACCAGAGCGATATGGATCCCTATAGCCCAGGCCTGGGTTTATCCGTATCGCTGCTTCTGGAGCGATGTTTCCAGGCCTGGACCTGATCCCATCAAACATCTGACCAATCAGCTCATTGTTTAAACCAACAATCATGAATATTTATTTCCCTGAGGGTCAGGACCAAGCGATATTATAGTGGGGATTATAGTTGTGGTGTTTCTGCTCCAGACTGGAACTAAACTCAGGCAGAGGGAGAGTCAGAGTTGGAGTTATAGGTAGAGTTATAGTTATGGGTGTTGTGGGACCGGGCCCTCAGTGTGATGGAGATCAGTTCACATCTCACTCACCTCTTTGAGTGGAGCTCCTGTTTCTTCTAGTGATGGATCTGTGGTTGATCTCCTCATAGACTGCCTCAGGCTGAGTCTTACGCCTCGTCTTAGAGACATCTGGGAGTGGAGAATAATAATAATAATAATAATGAGTTTGTATTTGTGAATAATTCTGAATACCAATTTTGAATAAAGTGTGAGATTGTAAATAATATAATCCAATAATAGAGTTGGTGTTGAAGAGAAAAGAAAATGTGTGAATGTGTCGTACCTCTCCTGAGCGCTCTGTTCTGGTAAAACAGGAGCAGCAGAAGCACTAAGGCCAGGAAGAGCAGCGTTCCCAACACAAAGAGAACCAGTGGAGGGCTGGATGGAGCTCCAGCTGATGGAGGAGTTTGAGTGGCTCTTACTGAAGTCAGAAACACAGAAGAGGATCTCGATACGACACTGTAATCATAAATATTTAGAAAAATACTGAACAGTAGCAATTATTGTACTGGAACAAATATACAGACCTGATGTGGTGCTGGTGGTGGTGGTGGTGGGTGTCGCCGTGGACACAATGGATATGTCTGTATTTACAAAAAGAAAAAAAAAACATTTCTATCCTCCAATAAAAATAAACTCTCAATCAATAAGGTTTATGAGATGCTGATGAGTGAATTACTGTTTCAGATCTGAGCTTTCAAGATTCCATCAAAGATTATAAATAAAAGTCAGCAAGTTTTAACACTGGGAGAAAAGTGTAATGAGCAGAGACAGAAAGCTGAAAAGTTAGTGCACCCCTCTGACCTGCACAGGTGACTCCAGCATGAGAGCAGTCAGTGTGGTTCTTCAGGGAATGATGACAGTCCCACAGGTGAATCTCATCCCCTCGACACTTCACTCTGTTCAGCCAGATCGTCCCTTCACCAGAACCAGGAACATTCCTCTCAGCTCTCAGCACCGACCCACAGCCCAGCTGTCTGCACACCACCTGAGCGTTCCTGATGTTCCACTGATCATCACAAACGGAGCCCCATGTAGTGTTATGATACACCTCCAACCTCCCAGAGCAGCTTCCCTTATCTCCCCTCAGCCTGAGAGACCAGCGCTCTACATCACACACATCACACATGAGGAAACACACCCACGCTGAAGAACAGCTCCAGTCACACAGCTCACTACAACACAATGATAATACAACCTTATATTACACTCAGCATGGGCTCGTTTACCAAAAACACTTTCTGAGGTCTTCTGAAAAAGAATGTCATACCAACTCCATATATAGGTGTTTACTTTGATGTGTTATTCATAAATAAAGGAATGAATTGCTGCTGAATTAAATCATGTAAAGCAGTAAGATCAGCTTTGGGTTCTGTTTCCTGATTTGATCTCTGTTGGTTGAATTTTCATGAAGTGTGAGGAAGACTGATGCCCTCAGGATGGTTCTATGAGGAAATCCATTCAAGTCGTCAGAAAATGATTTTATAAACCCATGAGGAAATATCTTCGGTCACTCACAAATGCAAATGAAGAACAGTACAAAAAGCTTTTCCTTATCCATCCTTACTTGAGCAATGTTTCTGAGAGGGAAATGAAGAGCACTTTTCTCGTGGATGGAGAGACTTTCCATCATCTGCAGGAATAAAATCCATGCATTAATGAAAAGGTTTCACATGCAGGTTTATCTCTCAGAACAGACTTTCCTCAGACTTTTCACAGGATTTTTTACCAAATACACTTTATATTTCAGCAACATTAGTTATACACTATTCACAATGAAACACTGCAGTTTATGGCAATGGACAGAAGCAGAAAAGTCTGAATCCACCCACCTGTACAGGTAATATGAACCACCTCATCACCATTATCACAGCGGTTCTGTCCCCAGGGTGAAGATGGACACTGCAACAGATTAGAGTCGTGTTTCCTACACTGCAGATAATCCAGCCAGTTTGGAGCAGATTTTACTCTCGCTGCAGTGTTTGACAGACTGCCACGTCTTCCACAGTTCAGCTCTCGACACACCATGTTTCCTGTCTCATCATCCATCTGATTGTGACACACATTACCCCAGGTTCCATTGTAGAACACTTCCAGATTCCCCTCACAGCCCTCCGTGAGTCGGATCTCTTTAAACTCTGCTGGAAGAAGAACGAATTCAACTTCATTTGTAAAAATCCTGTTTTATTGACTCAGTTAAAGATGTGTAATATTATCTTTATGTAAAAAGATATTCAACATGGATGACATTTATAAACAGCTCCTTACTCTCATGTTGAATTTCAGGAACTTTGGAGCTGAGTTTTGAAACACAGACATGTCCATATTTAACAGGTTTAATCTCAGTCATCACACTGTACCTGAGCATATGACTCCTACGTCCTCCTGGTGTCCACATTCACCCTCTTCACACCGCTGAAATCTGCAGTTCCACAGGGACGTCTCGTTCCCCTCACACTCCACCTCATTCAGCCATATGGACCCAGTTCCAGGACCAAACCAGGCTGGTATGTGGGTACTGAGGGCCTCTCCACACTGCAGCTGTCTGCACACCACCTGCGCATCCTCAATATCCCACGAGTCATCACACACTGTCCCCCACGAGCTGCTGTGGAAAACCTCCAGCCTTCCTGCACAGTCTCCACCAGAACCAACCAGCCTGATGGACCTGGGATCTGAGTTAAAGATTTATTTAATTTAATTAAGTATATAAAACTAATATCCCTTTGTAGTGTATTTGATTATTCTGTATATTTAATAGAACACTTTAGAATGATAAAACATTGATTCCTGTTGTTAATCGCTGCTCATTGGTCGGTGTTGTGCTGCTTACCTGAGCAGGTGATGTACAGCTGTTCCCCGGAGCTGCAGCTGACATTTTGTGCTCTGCTGCAGTTCCCCAGATGAGCTTCAGTCCCAGAGCAGCTGAAACCCATTACACACATGTGTTTGTGTTCAGTGGTGGATGGAGAGGAGCGGTAGTTCAGCACGGAGCCACAGCCCAGCTGTCTGCAGAGCACAGACGCCTCAGACAGACTCCACGAGTCCAGGAGAACTCTCCTCCAGTCCTGCCTGAAATAAATCTCCACCTCCCCCTGACACTCGCTCCCTCCAGACAACCGCACTCGCCCCTCATGAAACGCCACGGATGATCCTGAAGCAGAAGAACATGGTTTAAATATTCAAATGAACACTGACTTTATTCACTAACGTGGTGTACGTGACATTAATATCTCACCATTACAGATGACTCCAGCATCGTGTTGATGAGAGCATGCAGCTCGACTCCATGATGAGACGCCACATTGTGAGAG